>NW_028321911.1:5454545-5606060 GCF_036245765.1 Copidosoma floridanum
TTAGAGATATTATAGATAGAGTTGGCAAGCCACCGATTTTTCTGAACATGGAATTATTAACATAATACAAAAAAGCAACATCGAGCTACCTTTCTATCTGTCTCTAGGATTGCTGGTAATATGTAACAGATGTTTTACAAATATAGACACATAAATGAGCCGTAAAAGCTAATAGCCAAGTCAAATGACGTGTACTAAGCAGAATGACGACAATATGACAAGTGTAAGTTTGTTTCGTTTACACTACAAATACAGCAACATAAGTTGCTAAGCAGGTTTTTTTTTTTTTTTGTGAAAGTAATTTAACAACTTTCAAGTTCCTAGTGTAACAAGGAGCCGATTATACGTTGTGTGCAAGGCTGAGATAATTCTATTGTTAAAAGGAGAAGTTTTTATGAGTAAATATGCATGAACGTATTATATGCTCGTGGTATTTTGTACATCACTAAAATTGCATAAAACGATATCAATTACTAATTTCTTAACAGATTCTCTTCAATAAATATATGAGAGACAAAAAGATAAAAGTAACAAGAGTAAAATCTATTAAAAATAGATTAACCGTATGCAGTAGTCACTTAGCAAAAGGTTTTTATCATTTAAATAACGAATCGAAGAAGACTCGACCAGATGCAGTACCTGTGCTAACACCAAAAAAGCCTCCAACGAAAGTTTTTCAAGGTAAAAGTAACACGACTACTGTGCTCTAGGATAATGCACAACATAATCCATCATTAAAAGTAGGAGTCTCTACAATTAGACAAATAATTTTTTAAGTATCATGTGATCCACCTACATCTAAAGCACACTTTAGAAGCAGTGACGATGTGAAATGAGAAAAAAGCAGATCATGTACAGACATAACTGAATGGACCATCATTGAGAGAAAAAGAAGCTCAGAAAGGAAAGAACAAAGAAATATTTGACTTTTCCAACACTCAAGTACTTTTCTTCTTAGGAAATCATGTATTGATCAAAGGAGTAATTAATCGTGCAAAAAAGTAAATTTTATTGAGGGATTTTTAACTGAGTACTTTTGGATGGAGTATGTTACCTCTGATGTGGCATGGAGTTGTTTTTAAAAGTATAATGCATACAAAAATCGTAACGTTAGGGCCCCTTATTAAACAATATATACGAAAAACTATGAAATATAAGGATTTGAAAACAAGTTAGAGAAAGCAGTAGTCTAAAAAGATTTAGCTATAGGCCAATACGTACAATTTCATTTATAACTAATTTTACTTTTACGTGTTTACTGTAAGAGAATGTTCCTGAAATTAGTTTTTTAACTTTGGTATTTATACACACACAAATATTTTTGCATACACCCAAGGATAATAATTTTTATGTATTGAACAGAGATTTTTGAATTCATATTTTTATAGGCGCATTATGCGTGAGGGTAAATCAATGATTTCAGATTGGTGGCCTTCAAAAAGAAGTGTGGCAGAAGTGGATTTTGTATGCTCCTCCCCTTTTGCCCCAGCTCCCTTTTTCGTACTTCTGGTTTCCTTAGCACTGCACAGCGCTACAACACCACACTACACCTCATCATACATTTTGAATTTTATGAATCGAATTTTTTTTTATTTCGACCAGTTCTTGAAAAAAAAATTTTTTTAAATAAATGAAAAATTCAAAGTGACTGACACCCTTAACCTTTTATACACTGGTTAAGGCGCTTAACCGCTCTGCTATAAGCTGCTCCAAAATAAGTATTCAATCAACTGCTGCACGTAATCGTGTAGTTTATAACTAGCTTTTAATGTAAATTTGTTTTTACTGTGTATTCGCTCATTGGATTTGATGAGAAACTATATTGAGAAAGGAACTGTTATAAACTTACTTGAATTATGTAGATTATAAATTATAAAAAGACAGCATTTGTCAGTATGTTTAAAAAAATATAGAAAACTACTGGGCCCATTCATACCAAATTTTGACATAAGTCCAATTACAACTTCTAATATGTCATAGCCTATTAAAATTAACGATAACTTTAATAGAAATGTTCTTGTGCTCTCTATAAAATCCAACTGCAAAACAATTCTGTAAAAGAGTTTTAATTTTTGCCGGTGCTTATATTTTCAATGCAACGTTACATTAACTGAGCTGCTCCCGCAATCAATTATATTGAGTTACTTTAATGAGTAAAAGTTTAAAGTAGGCTTCAGTGACGTATAACACACACATCAGCACTCACATAGTCCGTGCTTAGTAATAACAGATTTCATGAAATTTCATGTCTCATAAGGTCTTGATCGTTCCTGAATGTTTATTGTGTGGAAAAAACCTTGAATGTATGTTAATCGTATCATTCAGCATTTTTTTCTTTCTTATTTTTTTAGCTTCTCCTCTATTAAAACTAAGAATTTTTTGTGTTTTCTAATTGTATAGTGAAAATGTATAAAATACGAAGTTTTGTCTGAGTTTCTATTCCAAACACTTCACATTTTTTAAAGTCACAATTAAAATTTCTTAGGACTAAAACGTATTTCGATTTTCTACTGTCTCATTTTTTTTTATAAAGTTACTGTTGATTGTTTAACTTTGACTGCTATTTTTAAATTAAACTATTTCTTAATTTCGTTGATGATTACTTACAGCTTATCTAAGAGCTTAGAATTTGGCATCACAATGCCGTCATCATCATTGTCTGGTAAGATAACTGCCACATAATCAGTGGCATGTAGATGACTGAGCGACGGTTGTGACGTAGCACAATTTGCTTCGCAATTTTTGCACGTCACTGTCGACGCCCCCACTCTGAAAAAAATTCGTATTTTTAATGTAACCCTCGTAAACCCAAATCCTTATATTGCGTTTTAAAAACGACCAATGGTAAGGCGGAAAAAGAGACACACACAGAAGAGAATAATGTAGCCTACGTAAAAGTGAATGAAATAATGTAAGTGTCGAGGCGTCGGCACGTAAGAATAATACCAAAAGACATGGTAGGGACCAAATAAGCTATGAAAGTAGGAGGTAACCGGCAGAGAGACAGGCAGATACCGACGTAAATGGTCAAGGAGTAAAGCGCAAGAAGGAGATGGTGAAAAGGAAAAGTTAGTGAGAGTTTAACTGTTGAGTGGAAACATAATATCGGGGCTAAAACAAGAGTATTCGCACCGTCTTTTCTTTGGTTAGTTTTTCATCGTGTTTGATATATGTTACGGCCTTCTTTTCCTTGTTTTTGTGTATGCAGTGATCGGAAAAAAGGTCTAGGTGTGTGGCAGAAAACTCGATTAGAGTGTGTGAGAGAGAGTGTGTCAGCACCCCAGGTACCGAGAGAGCGAGCGAGGAAGGGAAAGCAGACTAGTGTAAGAAAACTGAGACTAATTTAAGTCTACCTGGCCCTAAGCGTCCGTCACTACATCAACAAAACGTCCTCCTTCGATGACCCTAGCCAAGCCTGAAAAGGAAGATGCATTGCGTAGCAGGATAGAGGGGTCAAGAGACTACGAGCATCGACTTCCCAGACTACAACCTTCCACGATCGCTGTAGGCTTACCTATCAGTGAGAAAAGCACGACATACGCCAAAGTAAAGTTCCATAGGCTAAGAGAATACATGGAGGGAAAGTATCAAAATCCACTACGGAGCGAGAGCGAGAGCCGGGAGGACGGAATAAAGAAAAGTGATTGTGCGCGCCCCAGTTGGTCATCCATCAAGACGTGGGGACTGGCACATTAGGTAAGCGTGTAAAAGATGGAGACCAGCGATGGAATAAAGTTCCAGCCAAATTTAGAAATTCTCTAGGACCAAACCTCTGTGACGTAGGAAATCACTAGATAAAGAGAAAAAAAGTACCGAAGGTACCACGCGAGATTCAGATTAGATCCAAAAACACAAGCATCCATCACCTGATGACCCAGTGTGCTTACTGGCCACTCAGTTAATTAAATAATTATTAATAACACAAAAGCCTATCACCCAATAATCCGGGCAACTTACTATCTACTCTGTTGAATTAATAATTTTTTATAAATAACACAAGCACCTATCACCTTGTGACCCGGGGTGCTTTCTAGCCACTCTGTTAAACAGATAATTAATAATAATTAACACAGGCGCCAATTACTCATCGACTTAAAGGGCTTACTGGCCACTTTTTAAATAAATTATTTCTAATAAATAATACAAGCGCATATTACTCAGTGACTTGAGGCGCTTACAATCTACTTTTTTAAACAAATGATTTTAAATAACAAAAGCGCCTATTACTCAATGACCCAGGGTGCTTACTGGCTTTTCTGTTGCATAAGTTATTATCAATAACACCACTCTCTATCACTGTATTACCTGGGGTGCTAATGTCAAATCTTGTAAATGAATAATCGATTGTAAATATCACAAGCACCTTTTTTTAGATGATCCAAGTCACTTATTTGCATCACTATTGAATAATAAGAAGTTAATTAATAACATACATTAACACATCACAATTTTAATTGCTTATCTAGTATAAAAAAGATCTTTTTAACTGGCACTCTTTAAATTACTTGATTATTTATGATTTAATAGTAGCCAGTAAGTACCCCGGATCATGAGATGATAGACACTTGTGATATGAGAAATCATTTATTTAAAAGTGTTGCCAGTACGTGCCCTGAGTCTTCGGGTGATAGGCGCTTGTGTTATAAATAACTATTTATTTAACAGAAAGACCAGTAAGCGCCCCAAGTCACTAATTGATAGGCAATTGAGTTATTTATTTATAATTATTTATTTAGAAGAGTGTCCTGTAAGTGACTTGGGTCTTTAGGTGATTAGTGCTTGTGTTATTTAAATAATCATCCATTTGACAGAGGGGCAAAAAAACTCCCTAAGTTATTAAGTGAAAAGCGCTTGTGTTATTAATTATTATTCATTACACAGAGTTTTCAGTAAGTGCCCGGGTCACTGAGTAAGAGGTGCTTGTGTTATTTATTAATAATCATTTATTCAACAAAGTGGCCAGTAAGCACCCCGGGTCACTAGGTGATAGGTGCTTGTGTTATTTAAAAAAAATTATTAATTCAACAGAGTTGCCAGTAAGCGCCCTGGGTTATTAGGTGATAGAGACTTGTGTAATTTATTAATAATTATTTATTTAAAAAAGTGTCTAGTAAGCGACCCGGGTCAATAGATGATAGGTGCTTGTTTTATTTTAATAATCATTTATTTAACAGAGTGGCCAGTAAGCGCTCCGGGTCATTAGGTGATAGGTGCTTGTGTTATTTATTAAAAATTATTTATTTATTAGAGTGGCCATTCAGCGCCTTAAGTCACTGAGTGATAGGTGCTTGTGTTATTCACTAATAATTATTTATTCAAAAGATTGGCCAGTAAGCACCCCAAGTCACTGAGTAATACGCGCTTGTGTTATTCATTAATAATTATTTATTTAACAGAGTGGCCAGTAAGCGCCCTGGGTCATTAGGTGATAGGTGCTTGTGTTATTTATTAAAAATAATTCAGTTAACAGAGTAGCCAGTAAGCGCCCTAAGTCACTGAGAGATAGAAGCTTGTGTTATTTATTAATAATTATTTATTTAAAAGAGTGGCCAGTAAGCACCCCGATTCACTGAGTAATAGGCACTTGTATTATTCATTAATAATTATTTATTTAACAAAGTGGCCAGTAAGCACCCCGGGTCATTAAGTGATAGGTGCTCGTAATATTTATTAAAATTTATTTATTTATTAGAGTGGCCATTAAGCGCCTTAAGTCACTGAGTGATAGGCACTTGTATTATTTATTATTAATTATTTATTTAACAGAGTTGCCAGTAAGTGCCCTGGCTTATCAGGTAATAGGCACTTGCGTTATTTATTAATAATTATTTCCTTAAAAGTGTGGCCAGTAAGAGTCCCTGGTCATTGGGTAAAAGATGCTTGTGTAATTTGAATAATTATTTATTTAACAAAGTGGCCAGTAAGCGCCCTGGGTCATTAGGTCATAGGTGCTTTTAATATAAACTAATAATTGTTAATTTAAAAGAGTGGTCAGTAAGTACCCTAGATCTTGAAAAGATAGGCGTTCGTGTTAATTAAATAATCATTTATTTAATTGAGTGTCCAGAAAGCGACCAGGGTCATAAAGTGATAGGTACATGTGTTATTTTAATAAATATTTATTTAACAAAGTGGCCCGTAAGCACCCAGGGTTATTAAGTGCTAGGCGCTTGTGTTATTAATAATTATTTATTTAACAGAGAGGCCAGTAAGCTCCCCAAGTCAATGATAGATAGGCGCTTGTGTTAATTCAATAATAATCAGTTTTTTGAGAAATTGGCCAGTAAGCGCCCCAGGTCATTAGGTGATACGTGCTTGTGTTATTTATTTAAAATTATTCATTTAACAGAGTGGCTAATAAGCGCCCCAAGTTACAGAGTGATAGGCGCTTGTGTTATTCATGAAAAATCATTTATTTAACAGAGTGGCCAGTAATTGCTCCAAGTCACGAAGTGATTGGCGCATGTAGTATTTATTAATAATTGTTTATTTAACAGAGTTGCTAGTAAGAACCCTTGGTATCAGGTAAAAGGCGCTTGTGTTATTTTAATTAATATTAATTTAAAAAAGTGTTCAGAAAGCGACCAGGGTCATTAGTTGATTGGTGCTTGTGTTATTTTAATAATCATTTATTTAACAAAGTGAACAGTAAGCGCCCTAAGTTATTAAGTGATAGGTGCTTGTGTTATCAATAATTATTTGCTTAACAGAGCTTTCGGTAAGCACCCCAAGTCACTGAGTAATTGGCGCTTGTGTTATTTATTAATAATAATTCATTTAAAAGAGTGTCCAGTAAGCGACCCGGGTCATTAGGTGATAGGTGCTTGTGTTATTTATTAAAAATAATTCAGTTAACAGAGTAGCCAGTAAGCGCCCTAAGTCACTGAGAGATAGAAGCTTGTGTTATTTATTAATAATTATTTATTTAAAAGAGTGGCCAGTAAGCACCCCGATTCACTGAGTAATAGGCACTTGTATTATTCATTAATAATTATTTATTTAACAAAGTGGCCAGTAAGCACCCCGGGTCATTAAGTGATAGGTGCTCGTAATATTTATTAAAATTTATTTATTTATTAGAGTGGCCATTAAGCGCCTTAAGTCACTGAGTGATAGGCACTTGTATTATTTATTATTAATTATTTATTTAACAGAGTTGCCAGTAAGTGCCCTGGCTTATCAGGTAATAGGCACTTGCGTTATTTATTAATAATTATTTCCTTAAAAGTGTGGCCAGTAAGAGTCCCTGGTCATTGGGTAAAAGATGCTTGTGTAATTTGAATAATTATTTATTTAACAAAGTGGCCAGTAAGCGCCCTGGGTCATTAGGTCATAGGTGCTTTTAATATAAACTAATAATTGTTAATTTAAAAGAGTGGTCAGTAAGTACCCTAGATCTTGAAAAGATAGGCGTTCGTGTTAATTAAATAATCATTTATTTAATTGAGTGTCCAGAAAGCGACCAGGGTCATAAAGTGATAGGTACATGTGTTATTTTAATAAATATTTATTTAACAAAGTGGCCCGTAAGCACCCAGGGTTATTAAGTGCTAGGCGCTTGTGTTATTAATAATTATTTATTTAACAGAGAGGCCAGTAAGCTCCCCAAGTCAATGATAGATAGGCGCTTGTGTTAATTCAATAATAATCAGTTTTTTGAGAAATTGGCCAGTAAGCGCCCCAGGTCATTAGGTGATACGTGCTTGTGTTATTTATTTAAAATTATTCATTTAACAGAGTGGCTAATAAGCGCCCCAAGTTACAGAGTGATAGGCGCTTGTGTTATTCATGAAAAATCATTTATTTAACAGAGTGGCCAGTAATTGCTCCAAGTCACGAAGTGATTGGCGCATGTAGTATTTATTAATAATTGTTTATTTAACAGAGTTGCTAGTAAGAACCCTTGGTATCAGGTAAAAGGCGCTTGTGTTATTTTAATTAATATTAATTTAAAAAAGTGTTCAGAAAGCGACCAGGGTCATTAGTTGATTGGTGCTTGTGTTATTTTAATAATCATTTATTTAACAAAGTGAACAGTAAGCGCCCTAAGTTATTAAGTGATAGGTGCTTGTGTTATCAATAATTATTTGCTTAACAGAGCTTTCGGTAAGCACCCCAAGTCACTGAGTAATTGGCGCTTGTGTTATTTATTAATAATAATTCATTTAAAAGAGTGTCCAGTAAGCGACCCGGGTCATTAGGTGATAGGTTTTTGTGTTATTTATTAAAAATGATTTATTCAACAGAGCAGTCATTAGGCGCTTAAAGTCACTGAAAAAAAGGCGCTTGTGTTATTCATTAAAAATTATTTATTCAACAGAGTTGCTAGTAAGCGCCCTGGGTTATCAGAAAATAGGCGCTTGTGTTATTTTAATCATTATTAATCTAAGAAAGTATCTAGTAAGCGACCAGGGTCGTTAGGTGAATGGTGCTTGTGTTATTTTAATATTCGTTTATTCAGCAGAGTGAACAGTCAACGCCCTAAGTTATTAAGTGATAGGTGCTTGTGTTAATAATAATTATTTATTCAACAGAGTTGCAGGTGATCTCCAGAAGATTAGGTAATAGGTGCTTGTGTTATTCATAAATAATTTTTCATTTAAAAAGGTTTTCAGTAAGTGACCTGTGTTATTAGGTGTTAGGTGCTTGTGTCATATAAATAATAATTTATTTTTCAAAGTGGCCAGTAAACGCCATAGGTTATTGAATAATAGGCGCTTGTGTTATCAATAATTATTTATTTAACTTAGATCCCAGTAAGCGCCCCAAGTCACTGAGTAATAGGAGCTTGTGTTATTTATTAATATTTATTTGTTTAGCAAAGTTGCCAGTAAGCACCTTGGCTCATCAGGTAATAGGCGCTTGTGTTTTTTTTTTAGTAATTATTTACTTAAAAAAGTGGGCAGTAAGTCCCCTGGGTCATTGAATAAAAGACGCTTGTAATATTTTAATAATCATTTATTTAACAGTGTTGCCAGTAAGCGCCCCAGGTTATTTGGTAATAGGTGCTTGTGTTATTTACTAATAATTGTTTTTTCAAAAGAGTGGCCATTAAGTGCCGTGGGTCATAAGGTAATAGGCGTTTGTGTTATTTCAATGATTATTTATTTAAAAAAGTGTCTACTAAGCAACCCGGGTCATTAAGTGATTGTTGCTTGTGTTATTTTAATGATTATTTATAAAACAGAGAGGCCAGTGAGTGCCCTTTGTTATTAAAAGATAGGCGCTTGTGTGATTAATACTTATTTTTCTAACAAAGTTTCCAGTAAGCGCCCCAAGTCATTGAGTGTTAGGCGATTGTGTTATTCATTAATAATTATTTATTTAACAGAGTTGCCAGTAAGCGCCCTGGCTCATCAGGTGATAAGCGCTTGTGTTATTTATTAAAAATTATTTACTTAAAAGAGTGGCCAGTAAGTGCCCCGAATCATGAGGTTACGACTTTTCTTTCTTTAAGTATAACCCCGGTTAATTTGTGGTGGTAACAGTTGGCTAAGAATATTATCTGTACTGAGGAAACTCTAAGATTAGGAATCAACATAGAAACAATGATTGTGTTTATATGTCGGAGGGTGGGTTCGTGGCCCTTTGTAAAAGAGCGAAATTGCTTAAATTGCTGATTCTATATAATACTTTAAAATATTTATTATTAAGTTTCAAAATTTATCTGTTAAATAATCAATGAATTTCTGCACCATATACAGCAATTGTTTATTGATTATTACTTTATTGAATTCTCCTGAATATTTCCTTAATTTATTTAATTTTAATTATTTAATATCTTTTTTAACTTATTCAATATTTTTTTAATCTTATATCTTTTTTATTTTATTCCTTTCCCTTTTTTGGGGTCCAGATAATATTTTCAGTTTATTAAACGATTTTAAATCTTAACAGCTGTTTTTCTAGTTTTTATCTTAAACTATAAAAAGAAACTCGGAATCTTATGTGGAGGGTAAGGTTTGCTTAAATAAGTACAATCAATTTATTTTTAATTATCTTATATTTATTCAATCATATGATTCTAAGGAAATTATATCTAAAATTTTTACACGTATTAATGGTATTTGAGTGATTGCAATTATTAACGTTACTAAAATAAAAGAATATATAATATACTCGACACTTTACTTAAAATTTATCCGCCTTTTTAATAGAAAATTTTACAAAAATGACAATTTAAATTTTCCCTCCTTAATACCTCTGCTTAAACACGTTAGGTTAGACTAATGCGAATTTTTATTACAACCGCGAAAAGTTAGTGTTAGGTACCTTTCTGACCAAGTCACGTAAGGTTAGGTCGTTTTCAGGGCCCTTGGGTGTCTTGAGCACTGCTCAAGTCGTTAACCCAGGAACTTCGCCTAAGAACGTGGTCGCTAACCCTAGTGCCTCGACTACTTGGGGATGCGTCGTCTCCACGCATAAAGCGGTCGAGCACTGAAAGTCCAAGTAGGTACCGGTTAGTGGAAGTGTTGACTTGCTGGTAGTGTACACACTTACTTTTCAGCTATCGGCCTTCGTACTTCGTCTCTTTTTCTCCCTTCGTGCTTGTCACGGTATTGTACCGGTGCACAGAAAAGTTCCAGGTCTGGGTGAGCAACGGATATACCGCGTCCCAGGCTCGCTGAAAGATCAACTGTTATTGCATTGCGCACTGGTGCCTTTTATGCTTACGTTATTTCCTTTTGAGTAGCAGGTTTTTCCGCACTCTAGCGTTTTCTTAACGTACCAGATGCACATTTCCCGCGCGCGGCGTTAAAATTTGAATTTGAAAATAGGAATTTTTTATAAAATGAAATATATGCTTGTACAAAAACAAAATGTGTGTTATTAAATTGTCTATTAGACGGATTCTTAATTATAAGAAAATATAATAAATAGAAGAATATAAGTATAAATGTAAAGCGCGTATTATTAATTCTAGATGGTAGAAGTGCCCCCTTGCATCTGCCCCCTCTAATTTGTGAAAATAAAAAAATATTTTTCTTTGAACAAATTAGGTTAGAAGTAATGAGCTTTATTTATTGTTATTGACATCGGTTTTTAAGTATTTCTGAATGTTTCGTACTGGATTGAACTTTTTACGGAGGCGATGTGGTCGAGGCTTGTTTGAGGGATGGAGTTGTGTGTTGGTTTTTGTAGGTGTAGTGATGGGTGTGGTTGTAGGTGTCAACTTGGGTTTGGGTGGCGTGTTTGTTGTGTTTTCATGTGTTGTTTTTTTGTTTTGTTGACTGAATTTGGAATGGGGTGGGATAACTATGATTGATTTGATTTTTGGTTGTGTGGGAGGGAAGATGGGTTGGTTGATTTTAACAGGAGCGCAGTCAAAGAGTCGGGAGCAGGTGATTTTTGTTGTGTTTGGTGGGGGACCGAAAAGTGTGTTGAGGGCGTCTCGTAATTTTTTTTCGTTATTTGGGGTTATGGTTGGTGGGGTAGATTTTACTGTAAATTTTTCTTTGATGGGTGTTGATGTGGGGGTTTTATGAAAAAGATGAGTCTTGAGTGGTGGTAAGGTTTGGGTTAGGAGTGGGGAAGGGGAATCGTAGGAAGGATAGTTTTAGAAGGTGCGACGATTGGAGCCTGAGTATCTGTTGGGTGCGGGAGCCCCATGACCCATTGCTCCACTCGTATCTGCTGGATCTTCATCGTTTCTAGATGTTTCTCCTTTTCCCTTTGCATTCGTGCCATTTCAACCTGTCCTCGTTGGTCACGTGGCCCATGGTAAAGTGTTTAGAGTTGTTTCTCCCTTTCCTTCAGTTTTTCTATTTTTTTTTGATTCTCCTTTCGGCATTCTTTCCCATCTATTAAGGGTTTGTTATTTACGTATTTATACTTATACGGTTGATATTTGTCCCAAACTACTGACGACACTGACAACACATTTTCCCTCACCTCATGCTGTTTTTATTATATTGTGAGGCGCTCGAAGTCCTCAATCGCGATGTCATTTTCGATGTCGATATAATCATCGTGTGTCTCAGTATTCGTTTCTCGCGGCGGATTATTTGTAGGCGACTGTGATGAGTTAAGTGGGCCTTCTGATGGACCAGGGTCCATTTGTGATTGGTTTGATTCCCGTAATAACGTCTCTAGGCGTTGTTTAGTCCGCTTTATTTTGCGGTTGAGCCGTTGTTGTTGTCTCTTTGTCCTCATTCTGTGTAAGGTAAGGACGCAATTCAATACCATGAAACATTCCCCTGATTTTATTTTGGTCGTTAGTTAAAATAAAGTTGGAGTGATTTATAATTTTTGTGATGGTATAAGGGCCTTCCCATAGTTCTAAAAATTTAGCAGTAATCCCGCTTTCCAAGAACGATACTGGGTTGGTTTTTATTAGGACTAGACTTCCTATTTTATAATCTGTGTGTTTCTTTAGTGTGTTATGTGTATCTGCCCTTTTCCTTCCTTTTCTTTTAATCCTATTAGCTGCTAAGTTAACTTTATCAACGCCACTTATTTGCGGTGAACTGAGTTCCGTGATCTGATTGTATACGTTTAGGTTTACCATATGTCGGGAAGTAGTGATTGAATAATTTTTTAATTGTTGTTGTCGTGTCGGCTCACCTAATCAGATACAATACAACAAACTTTTTAAAAACATTGATTACGGCCAAAGTGTGGCGCACCCCTCCCCGTTAAATGGGCAATGGTCCACAGAAATCAATCGAAATTAAATCTTTGGGTCCATCGGGTATGATTGGTCGTGTTTCAAAGTGTGATCCCGTAGTATATATTTTTGTTCTTTGACACGTATCGCAAGTACGAAGTGTTCTTGCTGCAAATTTTTTAAATTTTGGATATGCAAAATCGTCTTTGAGCATAGCTACACATTCATTGGCCCCAATGTGTGCATATAACTTATGCACTTCTATAATAATTTCTTTGGCGAGGCATGTTGGTAGGAGAATTTTCTTTCTATGATTACATAATTGATAAAGGACTTCTCCTTCCAGTTTATACCGGGTATATTCATGTCCATTCTTTATTTTTTCTTTGATGGCGCGTATTCTTTTATCCGTTGATTGTAAGTTTAATATATCTTTAAGTTGTTTTAATACATTATAATCCGGTTTTCTAGTTAATATTGTAAATATATTAAATTCCTCAACCCTGTTTTGGTCCTTTTTATACACGTATCGACTTAATAAATCGGCCGCAACGTTTTCGCTTCCCTTGATATATGTTATTTCAAAATTATAATCCTGAATTGAAAGCATCCATCGCGTTAATTGGGCACTTAAAAATTTGCATGACATTAAATATGATAACGCACGATGGTCACATTTAATATAAACCTTGGTACCCAAAATAAATAAACGAAATTTGTGTAATGCCCAAACGATAGCTTATAATTCAAGTTCTGTAGTAAAGTTATTTTTCTCCGCCCCTTTTATCGTACGACTGGCCATGTATACTACCCTTTCGTTTTCATCTTGATCTTTTTGGCATAGGATAGCTTCAAGTGCGATATTACTTGCATCGGTATACAATACAAAGGGTTTGTTGAAATCGGGGTGATTTAAGAATAAATCGTCGTAGAACAGTTTCTTTACCCGGTTAAAGGCCTGTAAATGTTTGTCTCCCCAGTTCCAAGTTTTTTCCTTGCGGATCAATTCCAGTAATGGTTCCATTTGTCGCCAAACACTATGTGAGAATTTGGCACAAAAGGTTACTAACCCTTTAAATCCTTTGATTTCTTTGGCGTTTCTGGGTATTGGAAAGTTTTTAATTTTTTCTATTTTTTTCGGGTCGGGTTTAATACCATGTAGATATAGCATATGTCCTACAAATTTAATTTCTTCTCGACAAAATTCGACTTTTTTAAAATTTATAGTTATATTTTCGTTTGAAATTCTTTCAAAAAGGATCCTAAGGTGGTTCAAGTGTTCAGAAAATGTTCAAGACACACATAAATAGTCATCCACAAAATCGATTATAAAATCTCGGATACCATTGAGTAATAAATCAGATGCTCTAGTTAAAGCAGCGCTACTTATCTTCAAACCGAAAGGCACAACCTTGAAATGGTACGTTCTTTTTTTATGCAAAAATGCCGTGTATTTCCGTGATTCTTTGTGCAACGGGATCTGCCAAAAGCTTATTGTTAGATCAACGCTTGTCATTACCCCAATATTACTACATTTCCTTAACACTTCGTCCATTTTCTCGGCTCCATCGTGATCACTTAATAGTCGTTCATTTAACTTTCGTGCATCAAGGCATATTCGTACCGAACCGTCAGATTTTGAAACTATAGTAAGCGGGTTTATGTATACGCTATCCGAGTGTTCTATTATATTAAGTTTAAGCATTCGTTTAATCTCATTATCGACCTTTTCTTTTAGCTTGGTGGATACAGGGTAAGGGTATAAAAAGTAAGGTTCATCATTAGTGACTTTTAATTTGTATGTGTATGACTTAAATTGTCCCGGTTCTTTACGAAAAATATGTCTATAACGTTTTATTAAGCATTCAAGTTGGTTCTTATGTGTATTATTAATGTTTTTTAGCTTTTGTAACTTCTCAGATATCTCGTTGTCAGATATTTGTAAATCTCTAACCAGAACCTCATCATTGGAATTACTGAGCTCTGATTCGCTTTGGATGAATTCTATTTTGTCTAGTTCTTTTATATATGTATTAAATTGTATTACCTTATATTTGTGTTTGTAAGGGAAAATAATTTCGTCTTTGTCTAAGTGGATTTCTACTTTGTTTTTCTTTAAAAAATCAATTCCTAGTATGCAACCACAAATCAGTTTTGGTATTGTAAGGAAGTCAATTTCTAAATAAATATTTTTTATTTTTACTTCTGCTCTGAACTGTTATTTAACTTTAAGTGATTTTTCACCGATAAAACCGCATGCTTGGAATCCAATTACCGGAAGGGTAGGGAAAATTTTCCATGCATCGTTCTATTTTTCATAAATGTCTTCGGATATACATGTGAGTTTACTCCCCGCATCTATTAAGGCCTCTAGTTCAACGCCTTTTATCTCAATATTGATTTCCGGGCATGAAAAAGCTTTATTGGTTAACTGATTTTCGCTGTGTGGTTCTTCTAGCAGTGTCTGTCTTAAATCTTCGAATACTGTATGTATTTCCGGTTTGACTACTAAATAACTTTTTATTTGATTTTTATGGCAAATTGAGTAGGAATGGCATGCATTTGTAACAATGTTAGACTTATTCTCATTAGTTACTTTTTTTTCAAGCTGGTTATCAAATGAAACCAAAACTGTACATGTACGGGGTATCAAACATTCTTGGGCCTTGATAAGTAGATTCCCTTGATTATTGTGAATTTTCGACATTATTTTTAAATTTTTATTTCCATGTGGTAGCGTGGTAGTGTGTAAGGTGTTTATGTTATTTTTTTGTTCGGACTTGGATTCATAATTTTTTAATATACTCGTCTTTGTAATGCCCCCTCTGATCGTTGTATCCCATGAAGTATAGGTTTGATAATCTTTAGGGGTTTGGGATACAACGTCTATTCGTTTTCCTGATTTGGAATCTCTTCAATTAAATTTTTTTGAGTTCCCTGGGTCCCTCGATTGTATGAGCTACTTTGTGGTCTTTCTACGTATGGTCGATTGGAACTATTATTGTTGTTGTTGGTTTGTTGGCCTGAGTTCGTATTTCGGTTTATGGTGGTGTTACTTGTATTGTTACTGCGGTCACGCCAATTGCTATTGGGTGGGTTTGGTGTTGAGGCTCGGAAGTTGCTATAATTCCGCGTAGGATTTGAGTTTATTTGTCTCCCGGAATCTATGTATGAATTTTCTTGAATCGAAATTGAGCTATTGAACGTGCCTACTGCATCCATAGAATCTAAGAGTTTTATGAGATCGTCAATTTTGTTAATTCCCCGAAGAATTATAGACTGCTGTATGACTTTGTCAAAATGATTTGCGAATTTCTCACCGGCCTTCGCTTCAGTGGGCGGTGCTGATAACATTTTCACGTAACTATACAAATTTAACACTTATTCACTACGGCTCATATTATTTGTGGCTTCGTATGCATTCCATTCGAGCGCTCGACAAACTTTAGCTTGTACCGTTGCATTCCAATATTTATTTAAAAATAAAGTTTCAAAATCATTCATGGAATTTATTCTTTCTTCGGTGTGCTCAAACCAATCAAGTGCCGGGCCTTTTAATGCTTGAGATGATACTAATTTAATCGTGTCAGTTTCTATGGAAGTTATTTCAATGTAAGTTTTTAACGCTTTAAGGAATTTGATTGGTCGATCACTTGCAGCTGCGCTAAAAGTGGGTAAATCTACTTTTAATTGGGAAACTCCTCTGCCTTGTACATTATTTAATTTTCGGGTAATGATCGATTTCACGTCTTTTTTGTGTTGGGCGATAGCCTCGTATATGCGATCATCTTCCTGTTCTAAATTGACTATAGCTTGTGTTTGTGCCGTGACTGTTTGATTGAGTTTTAAGAATGTTTGTGTTGTTTTCCCTATGTTTTGTGCAAGTTGATCGAATTGTTTATTTAAGTTATCGAGTATTTCTGATTGTCTAATAAGTTCTGCCTGACGTTGTGCGTTTTTAGTACGTATTTGATTTTGTGTTTGTGTGAGTCGTTCTATATGGGTCTCCAGTGCATCGTACGTATGTGTAAGTCGCATCGATTGTTCTTTCAGTGTGTTCGTTTGTGTAATGACTTTATTTACTTCGTCAATAATTTGTTCTGAATTACTCTCGGGGTTGAGAGGTAGGATTTCAGCCATTAGCTGCTTTTGGACCTCTATGACCTCGAAAATACTTCCATCATTTCCACCCACTGTATTTGACTGAGGTGACTCCTCTAATGGAAAAATTCCACTTAAGTTATCTTCGTTTTCCCCGTGGATCTGAGCCGTTACTTGTTGTGTTTCTTAATTATTGCCCCCTCGTCGTGTTTTAACCATTTTTAAGGGGAACAAATAATACAAAACTTTTAATAAAATTTAATAATGTGTTTATTTATAATATAATACAAGCCAAAGTGGAACTAAACTTTTCTGTGACTTTATGATCACTTTTCAAATTCTCTACCGATTAAAATTCGTTTGAAAAATCCCGTAGTGCTCGATAATTCAAGAGTTTTTTATAAATATGTGTAATTTCCGAATCAAAAAAAGGTAAAGTATCTGTTAAAATAACAATCAGTTGAATAAAATTTGTTGAGTTCGTTGGTTGTTTGGGTAAGGTCTTCTTATCGGACTAATTTTAATTTATTTATTTTTCTGTTAATAGTATCTATGACTGGCTCTAGGGAATATATGTGTGTGATTTGTGCTTCGAGTTCTAGTAGTTATTGTTTTTGTGTAGCGTTTTCTCTCTCGAGCTCCTTAATTCGTCGCACTATTGCCTGATAATAAAGCCCAGAGTACGCAGTTGGCTTATTATTCGCCTTGGATTTTGGCATCTACAACATATTGCGGGGAAACTAATATAAATTTCTTGCACTCATTTAAACACTCCCTCTTACAATTGCGAGTCCCACCAGGAGTACCATTTACGACTTCCCTTTCTTGGAGTATAACCCCGGTTAATTTGTAGTAATAACAATCGGCTAGGAATATTATCTGTACCGAGGAAACTCTAAGATAAGGAACCAACATACAAACAATGATTCTGTTTGATGTCGAAAGGCGGGTTCGTGGCCCTGTGTAAAAGAGCGAAATTGCTCAAATTGCCGATTATATACAATACTTAAAAATATTTATTATCAAGTTTCAAAATTTGTTTGTTAAATAATCAATTAATTTCTGCACCATATACAGCAATTGTTTATTAATTTTTACTTTATTGAATTCTCCTGAATATTTCCTTAATTTATTTAATTTTAATAATTTAATATCTTTTTCAACTTATTCAATATTTTTCTAATCTTATATCTTTATTATTTGATTCCTGTCTCTTTTTTGGGGTCCAGATAATATTCTCAGTTTATTAAACGATTTTAAATCTTAACAGCTATTTTTCTAGTTTTTATCTTGAACTATAAAAAGAAACTCGCAATCTTATGTGGAGGGGAAGGTTTGCTTAAATAAAAACAATCAATTTATTCTTAATTATCTTATATTCATTCAATCATATGATTCTAAGGAAATTATATCTTAAATTTTTACATGTATTAATGGTATTTGAGTGATCGCAATTATTAACGTTAATAATAAAAAACAATATATTATATACTCGACAGTTCACTTGAAATTTATCCACCTTTGTAATAAAAAATTTTACAAAAATGACAATTTAAATTTTCCACCTTAATACCTCTGCTTAAACACGTTAGGTAAGACTAATGCGAATTTTTATTACAACCGCGGAGAGTTAGTGTTAGTTACCTATCCGCCCGAATAACGTAAGGTTGAGTGGTTCTCAGGGCCCTTGGGTGACTTGAGCACTGCTCAAGTCGTCAACCCAGGAACTTCGCCTAAGAACGTGGTCGCTAACCCTAGTGCCTCGACTACTTGGGGATGCGTCGTCTCCACACATAAAGCGGTCGAGCACTGAAAGTCCAAGTAGGTACCGGTTAGTGGAAGTGTTGACTTGCTGGTAGTGTACACACTTACTTTTCAGCTATCGGCCTTCGTACTTCGTCTCTTTCTCTCCCTTCGTGCTCGTCGCGGTATTGTACCGAAGCACGGGAAAGTTCCAGGTCTAGGTAAGCAACGGATATACCGCATCCCAGGCTCGCTGAAAGATGAACTGCTTTTGCATTGTGCACTGGTGCCTTTTATGCCAACGTTATTTGCTTTTGAGTAGCAGGTTTTCCCGCACTCTAGCGTTTTCTTAACGTATTGGACGCACACTCCCCGCGCGCGGCGTTCAAATTTAAATTTAAAAATAGGAATTGTGTTATTTAATAATAATTGTTTATTTAAAAGAGTGGCCAATAAGTACCCAGACTCAATAAGTGTTAGGCGCTTGTGTTATTTATTAATAATTATTGATTTAACAGAGTTGCCAGTAAGCACCCCGGGTCATTGAGTGATAGGTGATTGTGTTATTCATTAAAAATTATTTATGTAACAGAGTGGCCAAAAAGCACCCCAAGTTACTGAGTGATAAGAGCTTGTGTTATTCATTAATAATTATTTATTTAACAAAGTGTCCAGTAAGCGCTCCAGGTAATTAGGTGATAGGTGCCTGTGTTTTTTCAATAATCATCTATTTAACAGAGTGGCCAGTGAGCACCCTGTGTTATTGAGTTTCAGGCGCTTGTGTTATTGATAATTAATTTTTAAACAGAGTTTTCAGTGACTACCCCAAGTCACTGAGTGATAGGTGCTTGAGTTTTTTAATAATACTCATTTATTTAACAAAGTTGCAGTAAGTACCCTGGCTAATCAGGTAATAGGAGCTTGTGTTATTTATTTATAATTATTTATGTAAAAAAGGGGCCAGTGAGTGCCCTGGGTCATTAGGTAATAGACAACCGTGATATTTCAATAAGTATTCATTCAACAGAGTGGCCAGTAAGCGCCCCGGGTCATTAGGTGATAGATGCTTGTGTTATTTATTAAAAATTATTTATTTAAAAAGTGGCCATGAGGCTTTTAGAAACACTAAGTGATAGGCACTTGTAATATTTATTACTAATTATTTATTCAACAGTGTCCAGTAAGCGACCCGGGTCATTAGGTGATTGTTGCTTGTGTTATTTAATAATAATTGTTTATTCAGAAGAGTGGCCAATAAGAAACATGACTCAATAGGTAGTACGCAATTGTGTTATTTATTACTAGTTATTTACTTAAAAGAGTGGCCAGTAAGTGCCCCGGGTCATTAGGTAATAAACGCTTGTGTTATTTTAATAATCATATTATTAACATAGTGGCCAGTCAACAACCATAGTCATGAGGTGATAAGTGATTGTGTTATATAAATAATCATTTATTGAACAGAATGGCTAGTAAGCACCCTAGGTCATGAGGTGTTAGGTGCTTGTGATAATTAATAATAATTGTTAATTTAAAAAAGTATCCAGTAAGTACCCTGACTCAGTAGGTGGTAGGCGCTTGTATTATTTATTAATGATTATTTACTTAAATGAGTGGCTTGTTAGTGCCCCAGGTAATTGGGTAATAAACGCTTGTGATATTTTAATAATCATATTATTAACAAAGTGGCCAGTAAGCGACCATAGTCATTAGGTGGTAGGTGACTGTGTTATTTTAATGATCATATATTTAACAGAGTGGCCAGTAAACGCCCTGGCTCATCAGGCGATAGGCGCTTCTGTTATTAATTTATAATTATTTACTAAAAAAAGTGGCCAGTAAGCGCCTAAAGTCACCGATTAATAGGTGCTTGTGATATTTAATAATAATCATTCATTCAACAGAGTTGCTAGTAAGTGCCACAGAAGATAAGGTGATAGGTGCTTGTGTTATTTATGAATAATTATTGATTTAAAAATCATTCCAATAAGTGATCCAGGTTATAAGGTGTTAGGTGTTTGTGTTATTTTAATAATTGTTTATTTTACAAAGTGGCCAGTAAGCGCCAAAGGTTATTGAATGATAGGCGCTTGTGTTATCAATAATTATTTATTTAACATAGATCCCAGTAAGGGCCCTAAGTCACTGAGTAATAAGAGCTTGTGTTATTTATTAATATTTATTCGTTTTACAGAGTTGCCAGTAAGCCTCCTGGCTCAACAGGTGATGTGCGCTAGTGTTATTTATTAATAAATTTTCACTTTTAAAATAGGCCAGTTAGTGCTCTGGGTTATTAAATAATAAATGCTTGTGCTATTCTAATAATTATTTATGAAGCAGAGTGACTAGAAAGAGCCCTTGGTCATTAGATAATAGGTGCTTGTGTTATTTTCGAAAATTGTTGATTTAAAAGAGTGGTCAGTAAGGAACCTTGATCATGAGGTGCTAAGCGTTCGTGTTATTTTAATAATTATTTATTTGAAAAAAAGTCCAGTAAGCGACCAGGATCATTAGATAATAGATGCTTGTGTTATTTTAATAATCATTTATTTAACAGAGAGGACAGTAAGCGCCCTGTGTTATTGAGTGATAGGCGCTTGTGTTAGTCATTAATTATTCTTTATTTACCAGAAATGCCAGCAAGCTCCCTGGCTTATCAGGTGATAGGAGCTTGAATTCCTTATTATTAATTATTTACTTATAAGAGTAACCAGTAAGTACCCCGAATTTTAAGGTTATAGACGCTTGTGTTATTTAAATAATCATTTATTTAACAGAGTGGCCAGTAAGCAACCTGGGTCATTAGGTGATAGGTGCTTTTGTTAATTAATAATAATTGTTAATTTTTTAAGAGTGGCCAATAAGTACCCTTACTTAATAGGTGGTAGGCGCTTGTGTTATTAATTAATAATTATTTACTTAAAAGAGTGGCTTGTTAGTTCCCCGGGTCATTGGGTAATAGACGCTTGTATTATTATGATAAATATATCATTAACAGAGTGGCCAGTAAGCGCCCTGGCTCATCAGGTGAAAGGCGCTTTTGTTATTTATTAATATTTATTTACCTAAAAGAGTGGGCAGTAAGTGCCCCAGGTCTTTAGAAAATAGACACTTGTGTTATTTTAATAATCATTTTTTAAAAGAGTGTCTGGTAAGTGACCTGAGTCATAAGGTGATAGGTGCTTGTATTATTTTAATAATTATTTATTTAACAGAGTGGCCAGTAAGTGCCCTGTGTTATTGAGTCATAGGCGCTTGTGTTATTATTAATTGTTTTTTTAAAAGAGTTTCCGGTAAGCGCCTTAAGTCACTGAGTAATAGGCGCTTATGTTATATATAATTAATTATTAATTGAACATGCTAGTAAGCGCTTTAGGTCATCAGGTTGTAGGTGCTTGTGTTATTTATCAAAAATAATTGATTTAACAAAGTGGCTATTAAACGCCTCGAGTTACTGAGTGATAGGAATTTGTGTTATTTATTATAAATATGTATTCAACAGAGTTGCCAGTAAGCCTCTTGGGTCATTGGAAAAAAGGTGCTCGTGTTATTTGTTAGTTATTATTTATTTAAAAAAAAGTTTAATAAAAGTCCTGGGTCAAAAGGTGATAGGTGCTTGTGTTATTAATGAGTATTTTTCTAACAAAGTTTCCAGTAAGCGTTTTAAGTCACTGAGTGATAGGTGCTTCTCTTATTCATTTATAATTATTCATTTAACAAAGTTGCCAGTCAGCACCCTGGGTTATCAGATAAAAGTTGCTAGTGTTATTTATTAATATTTATTTATTTAGAAGAGTCGCCAGTAAGCACCCTGGCTTATCAGGTGATAGGCGCTTGTGTTATTCATTAATAATTATTTACTCAAAAAGGTGGCCAGTAAGTGCCCTGAATCATTAACTAATAAAAGCTTGTTTTTTTTTAATAATTATTAATTCAACAGCGTGGCTAGTAAGTGCTTTGAGTCATTAGGTTATGGATGCTTGTGTTATTAATAATAATTTTTTTAACAGAGTTTTCAGTGACTGTCCTAAGTCACTGAGTAATAGGTGCTTGTGTTATTAATTAACACTTATTTATTTAACAGAGTTGCCAGTTCTCGCCTTGGCTTATCAGGTGATAGGCGCTTGTATTATTTAATAATAATTATTAACTTAAAAAAGTGGCCACTAAGTGCTTTAGGTCAATGGGTAATAGGTGCTTGTGATATTCTAATAATCATTCTTTTAACAAAGTGGCCAGTAAGCACCATCGGTTATTAAATAAAAGATGCTTGTGGTATCAATAATTATTGATTTGACATATTTTTCCGTAAGCGCCTTGAGTCACTAAGTAAGAGGAGTTTGTGTTTTTTTTTAATATTCATTTATTTTACAGAGTTGTTAGTAAGCACCCGGGGTCATCAGGTGATAGGTGCTTGTGTTTTTTCAATAATAACCTATTTAACAGAGTGGCAAGTAAGTTTCCTAAGGTAATTAGTGATAGGCGCTTGTGTTATTTATTATTATTTATTTAACAGAGTTTTCGATAACTGCCTTAAGTCACTAAGTGATAGGTGCTTGAGTTTTTAATTATTTCTCATTTAATTAACAGAGTTGCCAGTAAGCACCCCGGGTCATTGAGTAATAGGTGATTGTGTTATTTATTAAAAATTATTTATGTAACAGAGTGGCCGAGAAGCACCTCAAGTTACTGAGTGATGAGTGCTTGTGTTATTCATTAATAATCATTCATTTAACAAAGTGTCCAGTAAGCGCTCCAGGTAATTAGGTGATAGGTACCTGTGTTTTTTCAATAATCATCTATTTAACAGAGTGACAAGTGAGCACCCTGTGTTATTGAGTTTCAGGCGCTTGTGTTATTAATAATTAATTTTTAAACAGAGTTTTCAGTGACTACCCCAAGTCACTGAGTGATAGGTGCTTGAGTTTTTTAATAATACTCATTTATTTAACAGAGTTGCAGTAAGTACCCTGGCTAATCAGGTAATAGGCGCTTGTGTTATTTATTTATAATTATTTATTTAAAAAAGGGGCTAGTAAGTGCCCTGGATCATTAGGTAATAGACAACCGTGATATTTCAATAAGTATTCATTCAACAGAGTGGCCAGTAAGCACCCTGGCTCATCAAGTGATAGGCGCTAGTGTTATTTATTAATTATTTTTTACTTAAAAAAGTGGCCATGAGGCTTCTAGAAACACTAAATGATAGGCACTTGTAATATTTATTACTAATTATTTATTCAACAGTGTACAGTAAGCGACCCGGGTCATTAGGTGATTGTTGCTTGTGTTATTTAATAATAATTGTTTATTCAGAAGAGTGGCCCCTAAGAAACATGACTCAATAGGTAGTACGCAATTGTGTTATTTATTACTAGTTATTTACTTAAAAGAGTGGCCAGTAAGTGCCACGGGTCATTAGGTTATAAACGCTTGTGTTATTTTAATAATCATATTATTAACATAGTGGCCAGTAAACAACAATAGTCATGAGGTGATAAGTGATTGTGTTATATTAATAATCATTTATTTAACAGAATGGCTAGTTAGCACCCTAGGTCATGAGGTGTTAGGTGCTTGTGATAATTAATAATAATTGTTAATTTAAAAAAGTACCCAGTAAGTACCCTGACTCAATAGGTGGTAGGCGCTTGTATTATTTATTAATAATTATTTACCTAAAAGAGTGGCTTGTTAGTGCCCCAGGTAATTGGGTAATAAACGCTTGTGTTATTTTAATAATCATATTATTAACAAAGTGGCCAGTAAGCGACCATAGTTATTAGGTGATAGGTGACTGTGTTATTTTAATGATCATATATTTAACAGAGTGGCCAGTAAACGCCCTGGCTCATCAGGCGATAGGCGCTTCTGTTATTAATTTATAATTATTTACTAAAAAGAGTGGCCAGTAAGCACCTAAAGTCACTGATTAATAGGTGCTTGTGATATTTAATAATAATCATTCATTCAACAGAGTTGCTAGTAAGTGCCACAGAAGATAAGGTGATAGGTGCTTGTGTTATTTATGAATAATAATTGATTTAAAAAACATTCCAATAAGTGACCCAGGTTATGAAGTGTTAGGTGTTTGTGTTATTTTAATAATTGTTTATTTTACAAAGTGGCCAGTAAGCGCCAAAGGTTATTAAATGATAGGCGCTTGTGTTATCAATAATTATTTATTTAACATAGATCCCAGTAAGGGCCCCAAGTCACTGAGTAATAAGAGCTTGTGTTATTTATTAATATTTATTCGTTTAACAGAGTTGCCAGTAAGCCTCCTGGCTCAACAGGTGATGTGCGCTAGTGTTATTTATTAATAAATTTTCACTTTTAAAATAGGCCAGTTAGTGCTCTGGGTTATTAAATAATAAATGCTTGTGCTATTCTAATAATTATTTATGAAGCAGAGTGACTAGAAAGAGCCCTTGGTCATTAGATAATAGGTGCTTGTGTTATTTTCAAAAATTGTTGATTTAAAAGAGTGGTCAGTAAGGAACCTTGATCATGAGGTGCTAAGCGTTCGTGTTATTTTAATAATTATTTATTTAAAAGAAAGTCCAGTAAGCGACCAGGATCATTGGATTATAGATGCTTGTGTTATTCTAATAATAATTCATTTAACTGAGTGGCCAGATAGCGCCCCTGGTCATTAGGTAACAGGTGCTTGTGTTATTTTAATAACCATTTATTTAATTAACAGAGTGGCCAGTGAGCATCCTGTGTTATGGAGTTATAGGCGCATGTGTTATTGATAATTGTTTTTTTTAAAAGAGTTTTCAGTAAGCACCCCAAGTCACTGAGTAATAGACGCTTTTGTCATTTATTAATAATTATTTATTTAACAGAGTTGCTGGTAAGCATCCGGGGGTTATCAGGTGATAGGCGCTTGTGATATTTTGATAATCATTTATTTAACAGGGTGGCCAGTAAGCGCCCTGGGTTATTGAAAGAGAGGCGAGTGTGTTATCAATAATTCTTTATTTAACAGAGTTTCCGGTGACCACTTTAAGTCACTTAATAATAGGTGCTTGTGTTAATAATAATTATTTATTTAACAGAGTTTTTCAGTGAATGCTTTAATTTACTAAGTAATAAATGATTGCGTTATTAATTAATATTAATTTATTCAACAGAGTGGCCAGAAAGTGCCCTGGGTCATCAGTTAAAAGGTGTTTGTGTTATTTTAATAATCATTTATTTAACAGATTGGCTAGTAAGGACCCTGGGTTATTGAGTAAAAGGCGCGTGTGTTATCAATAATTATTTTTTTAATAAAGTTTCCAGTAAGCGCCCAAAGTCATTGAGTGTTGGACACTTGTGTCATTCATTAATAATCATTCATTTAACAGAGTTGCTAGTAAGCACTCTAGCTTATTAGGTAAAAAAGCTTGTGTTGTTTGTAAATAATTATTTACTTAAAAGAGTGGCCATTACGTGCCCTTAATCATAAGGTAATGGATGCTTGTGTTATATTAATAATCATTTATTTAACAGAGTGGCTAGTAAGCGCCCTAGGTCATGAAGTGATAGGTGCTTGTGTTATTTGATAATGATTGTTAACATAAAAAAAAGGCCAGTAAGTACTCTGACTCAATAAAAGATAGGCACTTCTGTTAGTTATTTATAATTATTTACTTAAAAAAGTGGCAAGTAAGCGCCCTAAGTTACTAAGTAATAGGCGCTTGTGTTATTTATTAATTATCATTTATTCAACAGAGTTGCTAGTGATCTCCAAAAGATGAGGTGATGGGTGCTTGTGTTATTCATAAATAATTATTTATTTAAAATATTTTTAAATAAGGGACCCGGGTTATTAGATGATAGGTGCTTGTGTTATATTAATAACGATTTCATTCACAAAGTGGTGAGTAAGCACCATAGGTTATTGAATGATAGGCGCTTGTGTTATCAATGATTAATAATTTAACATGGAAACCAGTAAGCAGCCAAAGTTACTGAGTGATAGGCGCTTGTGTTATTCATTAAGAATTATTAATTCAACAGAGTTGCCAGAAAGCGTTCTGAGTCATAAGATAATAGGCCCTTGTGTTATTTATTAATAATTTATTATTTTTTTTAATTAATTCTATTAATCATTTATTTATCAGAGAATCAAGGAAGCGCCCTGTCTTATTGAGTTTTAGGTGATTGTGTTATTAATAATTATTTATTTAACAGAGTTTCCAGTAAGCGCACCAAGTCACTGAGTAATAGGCACTTGTGTTATTCTCTAATAATTATTTATTCAACAGAGTGGCCAGTAAGCGCCCTTAGTTATTAGGTAATGGGTGCTTGTGTTATTTATTCAAAATATTTATTTGACAGAGTAGCTAGTAAGCGCCTCAAGTCACAAAGTGATAGGCGCTTGCGTTATTTATTTATAATTATTCATTTGACAGAGTCGCCAGTAAGCACCCCGGGTCATTAGGTGATAGACGATTGTGTTATTCATAAAAAATCATTTATTTAACAAAGTAGCCAGTTAGTGCCTTAAGTCACTAAGTGATAGGCTTTTATGTTATTCTTTAATAATCATTTATTTAACAGAGTTGCTAGTAAGTACCTCAGGAGACTCAGTAATAAGTGCTTGTGTTATTTATCAATAATTATTTATTTAAAACGTGTCTAGTGAGCGACCCGGGTCATAAGGTGATAGGTGCTTGTGTGATTTTATTAATCATTTATTTAACAAAGAGGCCAGTAAGCGCCATAGATTTTTGAATAAAAGGGGCTTGTGTTATTTATAATTATTTACCTAACATAGTTTTAAGGTAGCGCTTTAAGTCACTAAGTGAGACGAGCTTGTGTTATTTATTAATATTTATTTGTTTTACAGAGTTGCCAGTAAGCACCCTGGCGCATCAAGTTATAGGCGCTAGTGTTATTTATCAATTATTTTTTACTTTTAAAAGTGGCCAGTAAGGGCCCCGGGTCATTAGGTGATAGGTGCTCGTGTTATTTCAATAATCATTTATTAAACAGAGTGGCAAGTAAAAACCCTGTGTTATTGAGTTATAGGCGCTTGCGTTATTGATAATTGTTTTTGTAATAGTGTTTTCAGTAATTGCCTTAAGTCACTGAGTGATAGGTGCTTTTGTCATTTATTTATCATAATTTATTTAACAAAGTTGCTAGAAAGCGCCCTAAGTTATTTAGTATTAGGCACTTGTGTTATTAATATTTATTTATTCAACAGAGTTTCAAGTGACTGCCACAAGTCACTGAGAGATAGGTGCTTGAGTTTCTGATTGATACTTATTTATTCAACAGAGTTGCCAGTTAGCACCCTGACTAATCAGGTGATAGGCGCTTGTGTTATTTATTAATAATTATTTACTTATAAGACTAACCAGTAAGAGCCCCGAATCATAAGGTTATAGACGCTTGTGTTATTTGAATAATCATTTATTTAACAGAGAGGACAGTAAGCGCCCTGTGTTATTGAGTGATAGGCGCTTGTGTTAGTCATTAATTATTCTTTATTTACCAGAAATGCCAGCAAGCTCCCTGGCTTATCAGGTAATAGGAGCTTAAATTCCTTATTAATAAATATTTACTTATAAGAGTAACCAGTAAGTGCCCCGAATTATAAGGTTATAGACACTTGTGTTATTTAAATAATCATTAATTTAACAGAGTGGCCAGTAAGCAACCTGGGTCATTAGGTGATAGGTGCTTTTGTTAATTTTTTAAGAGTGGCCAATAAGTACCCTTACATAATAGGTGGTAGGCGCTTGTGTTATTAATTGAAAATTATTTACTTAAAAGAGTGGCTTGTTAGTTCCCCGGGTCATTGGGTAATAGACGCTTGTATTATTATGATAAATATATCATTAACAGAGTGGCCAGTAAGCGCCCTGGCTCATCAGGTGATAGGCGCTTG
This sequence comes from Copidosoma floridanum, assembly GCF_036245765.1. Classification (NCBI taxonomy): domain Eukaryota; kingdom Metazoa; phylum Arthropoda; class Insecta; order Hymenoptera; family Encyrtidae; genus Copidosoma; species Copidosoma floridanum. The sequence continues at coordinate 5,482,886 of NW_028321911.1, forward strand.
TGTTATTTATTAATATTTATTTACCTAAAAGAGTGGGCAGTAAGTGCCCCAGGTCTTTAGAAAATAGACACTTGTGTTATTTTAATAATCATTTTTTAAAAGAGTGTCTGGTAAGTGACCTGAGTCATTAGGTGATAGGTGCTTGTATTATTTTAATAATTATTTATTTAACAGAGTGGCCAGTAAGTGCCCTGTGTTATTGAGTCATAGGCGCTTGTGTTATTATTAATTGTTTTTTTAAAAGAGTTTCCGGTAAGCGCCTTAAGTCACTGAGTAATAGGCGCTTATGTTATTTATAATTAATTATTAATTGAACATGCCAGTAAGCGCCTTAGGTCATCAGGTTGTAGGTGCTTGTGTTATTTATCAAAAATAATTGATTTAACAAAGTGGCTATTAAACGTCTCGAGTTACTGAGTGATAGGAACTTGTGTTATTTATTATAAATATGTATTCAACAGAGTTGCCAGTAAGCCTCTTGGGTCATTGGAAAAAAAGCGCTTGTGTTATTTGTTAGTTATTGTTTATTTAAAAGAAAGTTTAATAAAAGTCCTGGGTCAAAAGGTGATAGGTGCTTGTGTTATTAATGAGTATTTTTCTTACAAAGTTTTCAGTAAGCGTTTTAAGTCACTGAGTGATAGGTGCTTCTCTTATTCATTTATAATTATTCATTTAACAAAGTTGCCAGTAAGCACCCTGGGTTATCAGGTAAAAGGTGCTAGTGTTATTTTTTAATATTTATTTATTTAGAAGAGTCGCCAGTAAGCACCCTGGCTTATCAGGTGATAGGCGCTTGTGTTATTCATTATTAATTATTTACTAAAAAAGGTGGCCAGTAAGTGCCCTGAATCATTAACTAATAAAAGCTTGTTTTTTTTTAATAATTATCAATTCAACAGCGTGGCTAGTAAGTGCTTTGAGTCATTAGGTTATGGATGCTTGTGTTATTAATAATAATTTTTTTAACAGAGTTTTCAGTGACTGTCCTAAGTCACTGAGTAATAGGTGCTTGTATTATTAATTAACACTTATTTATTTAACAGAGTTGCCAGTTCTCGCCTTGGCTTATCAGGTAATAGGCGCTTGTATTATTAATTAATGATTATTAACTTGAAAAAGTGGCCACTAAGTGCTTTGGGTCAATGGGTAATAGGTGCTTGTGATATTCTAATAATCATTTATTTAACAAAGTGGCCAGTAAGCACCATCGGTTATTAAATAAAAGGTGCTTGTGGTATCAATAATTATTTATTTGACATATTTTTTCGTAAGCGCCTTGAGTCACTAAGTAAGAGGAGCTTGTGTTTTTTTTTAATATTCATTTATTTTACCGAGTTGTTAGTAAGCACCCAGGGTCATCAGGTGATAGGTGCTTGTGTTTTTTCAATAATAACCTATTTAACAGAGTGGCAAGTAAGTTGCCTGAGTTAATTAGTGATAGGCGCTTGTGTTATTTATTATTATTTATTTAACAGAGTTTTCGATAACTGCCTTAAGTCACTAAGTGATAGGTGCTTGAGTTTTTAATTATTTCTTATTTAATTAACAGAGTTGTCAGTTAGCACTCAGGCTTATCAGGTGATAGGCGCTAGTGTTATTAATTTATAATTATTTACTTAAAAGAGTGGCTAGTAAGTGCTCCTGGTTATTAGGTAATAGACGCTTGTGTTATTTTAATAATCATATCATAAGAAGAGTGTCCAGTAAACGACAATAGTCATGAGAAGATAGGTTATTGTGTTAATTTAATAATCATTTATTTAATAGAATGGCTAGTAAGCACCCTTACTCAATAGGTGGTAGGTGCTTGTATTATTTATTAATAAATATTTACTTTAAAGAGTGGCTTGTTAGTGCCCCGGATCATAAGGTATTAGAAGGTTGTGTTATTATAATAATTATATCATTAACAGAGTGGCCAGTAAGCGACCAGAGTCATTAGGTGAAAGGTGATTGTGTTATTTTAATAATCATTTATTTAACAGAGTTGCTTGTAAGTGCCCTTGGAGATTAGGTTATAAGTGCTTGTATTAATTATTAATGAATTTTTATTTAAAAAAGTGTTCCGTAAGCGACCCGAATTATTAGGTGATAGATGCTTCTGTTATATTAATAATCATTTCTTCAACAAAGTGGCCAGTAAGCGTCATTATTTATTAAATAATAAGTGCTTGTATTATAAATAATTATTAATTTAACATAGTTTTCAGTAATCGCCTTAAGTAACTAAGTATAGAAGCTTGTGTTATTTATTATTAATTATTCATTTAACAGAGTGGCCAGATAGCACTACGGTTTAACAGGTGATAGCTGCTTGTGTTATTTAATCAAAATTATTTATTTAACAGAGTGGCCATTTAGCGCCTTAAGTCACTGCGTGATATAGCTTGTGTTATCTATTAATAATTATTAATTTACAGAGTTGCTAGTAAGCGGCCTATGTCTCTAGATAATAGGCGCTTGTGTCATTTATTTAAAATAATTTATTTCACAAAGTGGCCAGTAAGCGCCTCAAGTCTTTAAGTAATAGGTGCTTGTCTTATTTATTAATAATTATTGATTTACCAGAGTTGCTAGAAAGCGCATGGACTAAACAATTTATAGGCGTTTGTGTTATTTATTAATAAGTATTCCCTTGAAAGAGTAGCCAGTAAGTGCCCCAGGTCACTAGGAAATAGACGCTTGAGTTATTTTAATAATTATTTATTTAAAAGAGTGTGCAGTAAGTGACCTGGGTCATTAGGTGAAAGGTGCTTGTGTTATTTCAATAATAATTGACTTAACAAAGTAGTCAGTCGGCGCCCTTTGTTATTGAGTTATAGGTGCTTGTGTTATTATTAATTGCTTATTTAACAGAGTGGCCAGTGATCGCGCTAAGTCAATAAGTAATGGGTGCTTGTGTCAATTATTAATAGTTATTTATTCATCAAAGTTGCAAGTAAGCACCCGGGGTCAACAGGTACTACGCGCTTGTGATATTTTAATAATTATTTATTTTACAGAGTAGCCAGTGAGCGCCCTGGGTTATCGAGCGATAAGTGCTTGTGTTATTGATTATTATTTATTTATTCAAAAGAGTTGCCAGTCAGCGCCCTGGGTCATAAGGTGATAGACGCCTGTGTTATTTTAATAATTATTTATTTAACAGAGCTACCAGTAAGTGCCCTGGCTCATCAGGTGAAAGGCGCTTTTGTTATTAATTTATAATTTATTACTTAAAAGAGTGGCGAGTAAGCGACCTGGGACATTAGGTGAAAGTAGCTTGTGTTATTTGAATAATCATTTATTTAACAGAGTGGCCAGTAAGCGCTCTGTGTTATTTAGTTATAGGCGCATGTGTTATTATAATTGTTTATTTAACAGAGTTTGTAGTGACTTTTCCAAGTCACAGAAGGATAGGTTCTTGTGTTATTGATTATTACTTATTTATTTAGAAAAGTGGCTAGTAAGCACCCTAGCTTATCAGGTGATAGGCGCTTGTGTTATTTATTAATAATTATTAACTCAAAAGAGTGGCCAGAAAATGCTCTTAGTCCTTAGGTAATAAACGCTTGTGTTATTTTTATAATCATTTATGTAACAGAGTGTCCACTAAGCACTCAAAGTTATCGGGTGATAGGTGCCCTTGTTAATTTAATAATTATTTATTCAACAGAGTGGCCAGTAAGAGCTCTGGATTATTAGGTAATAAACGCTTGTGTTATTTTAATCATTATTTATTAAACAGAATGGCTAGTAAGCGCTCTAGGTCATTAGGTAATAGGTGCTTGTGTTATTTAATAATAATTGTGAATTTAAAAAAGTGGCCAGTAAGAACTCTGACTCAATAGGTGGTAGGCGCTTGTGTTGTTTATTAATAATAATTAACTTAAAAGAGTGTCTAGTAAGTGCTCCAGCTCATAAGGAAATAGATGCTTGTGTTATTTTAATAATTATTTATTTAAAAGAGTTTGCAGTAAGCGACCTGGGTCATTAGGTGATAGGTGCTTGTGTTATATTAATAATCATTGATGTAACAGAGTGGTCAGTGAGCGCACTATGTTATCAAGTTATAGGCGCTTGTGTTATTATTAATTGTTTATTAAACAGAGTTTCCAGTAAGCGCCCCAAGTCACTAAGTGATTGGCGCTTGTGTTATTTATTAATAATTTTATATTTAACAGAGTGGCCCGTAAGTGCCCCTTGTCATCAAGTGATAGAAGCTTGTGTTATTTATAAGAAATTATTTATTTAACAGAGTGGCCAGTGAGCGCTCTGGGTTATTGAGTGATAGGCGCTTGTGTTAATTATAATTATTTATTTGACAGAGTTTCTAGTGACTCCTCTAAGTTGCTGAGTAATAGGTGCTTGTGATATTAATTATTATTTATTTATTTAAAAGAGTTGCCAGTAAGCACTCTGGGTCTTAAGGTGATAGACGCCTGAGTTAATTTAATAATTATTTATTTACCAGAGTGGCTTCTGGGCACTTTGGGTCAATAGGTGATCGGTGCTTGTGTTATTTTAATAATCATTTATTTAACAGAGTGGCCAGTAAGCGCCCCGAGGCATTAGGTGATAGGTGCTTGTGTTAATTATTAAAAATTATTCATTTAACACACTGCCCACTAAGTGCTTTAAGACACAAAGTTATAGGCAATTGTGTTATTTATTAATAATTATTTATTAAGCAGTGTCCAGTAAGCCACCCACGTTATTAAGTTATTGTAACTTGTGTTATTTTAATGATCATTCATTAAAAAAAGTAACTAGTAAGTGCCCTAGGTCATTAGGTTACTGGCGCTTGTGTTATCTGATGATAATTGTTAATTTAAAAAAGTGGCCAGTAAGTACCCTGACACTGTAGGTGGTAGGCACTTGTGTTATTTATTAATAATTGTTAATTTAAAAAAGTGGTCAGTAAGTTTCCAGGGTTATGAAGTGATAGGCGTTCAAGTTATTTTAATAATTATTTATTTAAGAGAGAGTCCAGTAAGTGACCAGGGTCAGTAGGGGATAGGTGCTTGTGTTATTTTAATAACCATTTATTTAACACAGTGGCCAGTAAGCGCCCTGGCTTATTAAGTGATAGGCGCTGTGTTACTAATAATTATTAATTGCACAGAGTTTTCAGTGACCGCCCCAAATAACTGAGTGATAGGTGCTTGTGTTATAAATAATAATTAATTAACAGAGTTATTAGTGACCGCCCCAAGATACGGAAAGATAGGCGCTTGTGTTATTAAAAATTATTTATTTACCAGAGTTAATAGTGACTGCCCAAAGTTACTTAGTGAGAGCTGCTTGTGTTATCCATTTATAATTATCTTTTTGCCGAGTGGTCAGTAAGTGACCCGCGTCATTAGGTGATAGGTGCTTGTGTTATTTAACAGCAATTATTCATTTAAGAGAGTGTCCAGTAAGCCTTCTGACTTATTCAACTATAGGCGCTTGTGTTATAAATAATTATTTTTTTTACAGAGTTTTCAGTAAGCATCCTAAGCCACTGAGATAGGCGCTTGTATTATTTATTAATAATCATTTTCCCAACAGATTGGCCAGTGACCGCCCCAAGTTACTAAGTGATAGGCACTTGTGTTATTTAATAATAATTATGAATTTAAAAAAGTGTTTAGTAAGCACCTACGGTCATTAGGTGATGAGAGCTTGTGTTATTTATTAATAATTGTTAATTTAAAAAAGTGGCTAGTAAGCGCTTTGGGTCATTAGGTTATAGGTGCTTGTGTTATTAATTAATGATTGTTGATTTAAAAGAGTGGTCAGGAAGTACCGTGGGTTGTGAGGTATTGGGTGTTCAAGTTATTTTAATAATTATTCGTTTAAAAGAGTGTCCAGTAAGCAACAAGTATCATTAGGTGATAGGTGCTTGTGTTATTCTAATAATTATTTATTTTACACAGTGGCCAATAAGCACTCCAAGTTCCTGAGAGATAGGTACTTGTGTTATTAATTAACAGTTATTTCTTTAATAAAGTGTCTAGTAAGTGACTAGGGTCAGAAGGTGATAGGTGCTTGTGTTATTCAATAATAATAATTTATTTAACAGAGTAGCCAGTAAGCCCCCCGGGTCATTAGGTAGTAGGTGCTATTGTCATTTATTAAGAATTATTTATTTAACAAAGTGGCCGTTAAGCGCCTTTAGTTAATGAGTGATAGGCGCCAGTGTATTTCATCGATAATTAATTTTCCAACAGAGTTGCCAGTAAGCGTTTTGGGTTATTTAACAAGAGGCGCTTGTGTTATTTATTAATTATTATTCATTCCAAAGTATGTCCAGTAAGCGACCCGGGTCACTGAGTAATAGGTGCTTGTGTTATTCATTAATAATCATTTTTATAGCAGATTGGCCAGTGAGCGCCCCAAGTTACTAAGTAATAGGCACATGTGTTATTTATTAATAATGATTTATTTTACAGAGTTGCTAGTAAGTGCCCTGGCTCATGAGGTAATAGACGCTTGTGTTATTAATTAATAATTATTTACCTAATAGAGTGGCCAGTAACTGCCCCAGGTCATTAAAATTAAAACGCTTTGGTTATTTTGAAAATTATTTTTTTAATGGAGTGGCCAGTGAGCACCCTGGGTTATTAGGTGATAGGTGCTTGTGTTATTTAATAATAATTGTTTATTGAAGAGAGTAGCCAGTAAGCATCATGACTTATCAGGTGATAGGCGCTTGTGTTATTTATTAATAATTATCTATTTTAAAGAGTGCTCAGAAAGAACCCAGGGTCATTAGGTTATAGGTGCTTGTGTTATTTATTAATAATTGTTTATTTAGAAGAGTGGCTAGTAAGCGCTTTAGATTATTAGGTTATAGGTGCTTGTGTTATTAATTAATAATTGTTGATTTTAAAAAGTGGTCAGTAGGTACTCTGGATCGTAAAACGTAAAGCGTTTAAGTTAATTTAATAATTATTTATTTTGAAGAGTGTCAAGTAAGTGACTAGTGACATTAGGTGATAGGTGCTTGTGTTATTCTAATAACCATTAGTTTAACAGAGTGGCCAGTAAGCGCCTTGTGTTATTGAGTGACAGGCACTTGTAATATTATTTATAATTTTTTTAACAGAGTTTTCCGTAACCGCTAAAATTTATTAAGTGATAGGCGCTTGTGTCATTAATAATTATTCATTTAATCTTAAGTGCTTGTTTTCCTGTGTTATTGACTGATAGGCGCTCGTGTTATTAATTTTAATTTTTTTAACAAAGTTTCCAGTAAGCGCCCTTAGTCACTAAGTAATAGGTGCTTGTGACTTTTATTTTTAATTATTTATATAACAGAGTTGCGAGTAAGCGACCCAGGTCATTAGGTGATAGCTGCTTGTGTAACATATTAATAATTGTTAATTCAAAAGAGAAGTCAGTATGTATCCTAGGTAATGAGGTGATAGGCGTTTGTGTTATTTTAATAATTATTTATTTACTAAAATTTTCAGTAAGCGACTAGGTTAATTAGGTGAAAGGTGCTTGTGATCTTTATGAGGAATAATTCATTTAACAGTGCGGCCAGTAAGCGCACTAAGTTATTAAGTGATAAGTGCTTGTGTTATTTATTGATATTTGTTTATCTAACAGAGTGGCAAGTAAGTGCTCCAGGTCATTAGGTAATAGTTGCTTGCGTTATTTTTTAAAAATAATTCATTTAACAGAGTAACCAGTCAGCACCATAAGTCACTAAGTGATAGGCACTTGTATTATTTATTAATAATTATTTATTTTACAAAGTAGCCAGTAAGCGCCTAAAGTCACTAAGTAATAGGCGCCTGTGTTATTTATTGATAGTTTTTCATTTAAAAGCGTGTTTAGTAAGCGACCAAAATCATTAGGTAATAGGTGCTTGTGTTATTTTTATAATTATTTATTTAACAAAGTGGCCAGTCAGCGCTTTGCGTTATTGAGTGATAGGCCCCTGTGTTATTAATAATCGTTTGTTCAACAGAGTTCCCAGTAAGTGCGCCAAGTCATTAAGTGATAGGCACTTGAATTATTTATTAATAATTATTTATTTTACAGAGTAGCCAGTAAGCGCCTAAAGTCACTAAATAATAGGCGCTTGTGTTTTTATTGATAATTATTCATTTAAAAACGTGTTTAGTAAGCGACCAGGATTATTAGGTGAAAGGTGCTTGTGTTATTTTAATAATCACGTATTTAACAAAGTTGCCAGTAAGCGCCCTGCGTTATTAAGTGGTAGGCCGCTGTGTTATTAATAATCCTTTGTTTAACAGAGTAACCAGTCAGCACCCTAAGTCACTAATTGATAGGTGCTTGTGTTATTTATTAATAATTATTAATTTAACAGAATTGCCAGTAAGCGTCCTGGCTCATTGGAAAATAGGCGCTTGTGTTATTTATAAATTATTATTCATTTAAAAGAGTGTCCAGTGAGCAACCAGAATCATAAGGTAATAGGTGCTTGTGTTATTTTAATAATCATTCATTTAACAAAGTGGCCAGTAAGCACCCTGCGTTATTGAGTGATAGCACCTTGCGTTATTTATAATTTTTTGTTCAACAGAGTTTCTAGTAAGTGCGCTAAGCCATTAAGTGATAGGCGCTTGTGTTATATATTAATAATTATTCATTTAACAGAGTTGCCAGTAAGCACCCTGGCTCATCAGGTAATAGGCCCTTGTGTTATTTGTTAATAATTATTTCTTTGAAAGAGTGTTCAGTAAGCGACCAAAATCATTAGGTGATATGTGCTTGTGTTATTTTTATAATTATTTATTTAACAAAGTGGCCAGTAAGCGCTTTGCGTTATTGAGTGATAGGCCCCTGTGTTATTAATAATCGTTTGTTCAACAGAGTTCCCAGTAAGTGCGCCAAGTCATTAAGTGATAGAAACTTGTATTATTTATTAATAATTATTAATTTTACAGAGTAGCCAGTAAGCGCCTAAAGTCACTAAGTAATAGGCGCTTGTGTTTTTATTGATAATTATTCATTTAAAAACGTGTTTAGTAAGCGACCAGGATTATTAGGTGAAAGGTGCTTGTGTTATTTTAATAATCACGTATTTAACAAAGTTGACAGTAAGCGCCCTGCGTTATTGAGTGATAGGCCCCTGTGTTATTAATAATCGGTTGTTCAACAGAGTTTCCAGTAAGTGCACCAAGTCATTAAGTGATAGGCACTTGTATTATTTATTAATAATTAATCATTTTACAGAGTAGCCAGTAAGCGCCTAAAGTCACTAAGTAATAGGCGCTTGTGTTTTTATTGATAATTATTCATTATAAACGTGTTTAGTAAGCGACCAGGATTATTAGGTGAAAGGTGCTTGTGTTATTTTAATAATCACGTATTTAACAGAGTTGCCAGTAAGCGCCCTGCGTTATTGAGTGATAGGCCGCTGTGTTATTAATAATCCTTTGTTTAACAGAGTAACCAGTCAGCACCCTAAGTCACTAAGTGATAGGTGCTTGTGTTATTTATTAATAATTATTAATTTAACAGAATTGCCAGTAAGCGTCCTGGCTCATTGGAAAATAGGCGCTTGTGTTATTTATGAATAATTATTCATTTAAAAGAGTGTCCAGTGAGCAACCAGAATCATAAGGTAATAGGTGCTTGTGTTATTTTAATAATCATTCATTTAACAAAGTGGCCAGTAAGCACCCTGCGTTATTGAGTGATAGCACCCTTTGTTATTTTTAATTCTTTGTTCAACAGAGTTTCTAGTAAGTGCGCTAAGCCATTAAGTGATAGGCGCTTGTGTTATATATTAATAATTATTCATTTAACAGAGTTGCCAGTAAGCACCCTGGCTCATTAGGTAATAGGCCCTTGTGTTATTTGTTAATAATTATTTTTTTGAAAGAGTGTTCAGTAAGCGACCAAAATCATTAGGTGATATGTGCTTGTGTTATTTTTATAATTATTTATTTAACAAAGTGGCCAGTAAGCGCTTTGCGTTATTGAGTGATAGGCCCCTGTGTTATTAATAATCGTTTGTTCAACAGAGTTCCTAGTAAGTGCGCCAAGTCATTAAGTGATAGAAACTTGTATTATTTATTAATAATTATTTATTTCACAGAGTAGCCAGTAAGCGCCTAAAGTCACTAAGTAATAGGCGCTTGTGTTTTTATTGATAATTATTCATTTAAAAACGTGTTTAGTAAGCGACCAGAATTATTAGGTGAAAGGTGCTTGTGTTATTTTAATAATTACGTATTTAACAAAGTTGCCAGTAAGCGCCCTGCGTTATTGAGTGATAGGCCCCTGTGTTATTAATAATTGGTTGTTCAACAGAGTTCCCAGTAAGTGCACCAAGTCATTAAGTGATAGGCACTTGTATTATTTATTAATAATTAATCATTTTACAAAGTAGCCAGTAAGCGCCTAAAGTCACTAAGTAATAGGCGCTTGTGTTTTTATTGATAATTATTCATTATAAACGTGTTTAGTAAGCGACCAGGATTATTAGGTGAAAGGTGCTCGTGTTATTTTAATAATCACGTATTTAACAGAGTTGCCAGTAAGCGCCCTGCGTTATTGAGTGATAGGCCGCTGTGTTATTAATAATTTTTTGTTCAACAGGGTTTCCAGTAAGTGTGCCGAGTCATTCAGTGATAAGCGCTTGTAATATTCATTAATAATTAGACATTCAACAGAGTTGCCGATAAGCGCCCTGGCTTATCAGGTAATAGACTCTTGTGTTATTCTAATAATCATTTATTTGACAGAGTGGCCAGTAAGCGCCCTGGGTCATTAGGTGGAGGGTGCGTGTGTTATTTATCAATAATTGTGTATTTACCAATGCGGCCTGTATATACCCTGGGTCATGAGGTGATAGAAGTTTTTGTTATTTTAATAATTATTTGTTTAAAAGAGTGTCAAGTAAGCAACCAGGGTCATAAGGTGATAGGTGCATGTGTTATTTATTAGGAACTATTCATTTAACAGAATGGCCAGTGAGCGTTTTAAGTTATTTAGTGATAGCCGCTTGTGTAATTTATTACTACTTCCTTGTTTAACAGAGTTGCTAGTAAGCGTTTTAGACTATTAGGTATCAGGTGCTTGTGTTATTTCTTGATAATTATTTATTTAAAAGAGTGTCTAGTAAATGACCTGGGTCATTAGATGGTAGGTGCTTGTGTTATTTTAATAATCATTCATTAAACGGAGGGGCCAGTAAGTGCCCAAGGTTATTGAATGAAAGGAGCTTGTGTTATTAATAATTATTTATTCAACATAGTTTTCATAGCACACAGTGTCACTTAGTAATAGAAGCTTGCGTTATTCATTAATATTTGTTTATTAAACAGAGTTTCCAGTAAGCGCCCTCACTCATCAGGTGATAGGCGCTTGTGTTATTCATTAATAATTATTTATTAAACAGAGTGGCCAGTAAGCGCCCCGGGTTACTAGGTTATACACGCTTGTATTATTTTTAAAAAATAATTTATTTTACAGTGTGGCCAGTAAGCGCCTAAAGTCACTGAGTGATAGGTGCTTGTGTTATTCATTAAAATTTATTTATGTAACAGCGTGGCCAGTAAGCACCCTATGTTATTAAGTTATTGGCTCTTGTGTTATTAATAATTATTCTTTTAACAGATTTTCTAGTAAGCGCCCAAAGTTATTAGGTGATAGGCGCTTGTAATATTTATAATAAATTATTTACTCATAAAAGTGATCGGTCAGTGCCCTAGGTCATGAGGTAATAGGCGTTTTTGTCATTTTTAAAGTTATCTATTTGAATGAGTTTCCAATAAGTGACCAGGGTTATTAGGTGATAGGTGCTTGTGTTATTTATTAAAAATAATTTATTTAACAGAGTTGTTAGTATGCGCCCTAAGCTTCTGAAATAAAGGTGCTTGTGTTATTTATTTTTAATAATTTATTTAACAGAGTTGCCAGTTAGCGTCCTGGGTTAATAAACAATAGGCGCTTGTAATATTGATTAATAATTATTTATTTAAAAGAGTGTTCAGTAAGCGCCTTAAGTCACTGAGTGAACGGCGCTTGTGTTATTTATTAATAATTGTTTTTTTACAAAGTGTCCAGTAAGCGACCAGGGTCATTAGGTGATAGGTGCTTGTGTTATTTAAATAATCATTTATTAAACAAAGTGGCTAGTAAGCACCCGAAGTTATTCAGTGATAGGCGCTTGTGTTATAAATAATTATTTATCTAACGGAGTTTTCAGTAAGCACGCAAAGTCACTGAGTGATAGGCGTTTGTGTTATTCATTTATATTCATTTATTTAACAGAGTGGCCAGTAAGCGCCCCGATGCATTAGGTGATAGGTGCTTGTTGTATTTATTAGAAATTATCTATTTAACAGAGTGGCTATTAAGCGCCCTAGGTTATTAAATTATAAGATCTTTTGTTATTAATAATTAAATATATATAATAATTTTCAGTAAGACCCAGAGTCACTAAGTGATAGGCGCTTGTATTATTAATTAATAATTATTTACCTAAAAAAATTGCCAGTAAGGGCCCTCGATCATTTAGTAAAAGCCACTTGTGTTATTTTGATATCTATTCTTTTAACAGAGTGGCCAGTAAGCGCCCTAGGTTATTAGGTTGTAGGCGCTTGTGTTATTTATTTATTATTATTTACTTAGAAAAATAAACCAGTAAGTGCCCTGGATCATTTAGTAAAGAACACTTGTATTATTAAAATAATTATTTTTTTAACAGTGTCACCAGTAAGCGCCCTAAGTCACTAAGTTACATGCGCTTGTGTTATTTATTAATCATTATTTATTTAACAAAGTTGCCAGTAAGCGTTATAAGTCACTGAGCAATGGGCGCTTGTGCTATTTATTGATAATCATTTATTTAACAGAGTGGCCAGTAAGCGCCCAGCGTTATTAAGTGATAGGCCATTGTGTTATTAATAATTTTTTGTTTAACAGAGTTTCCAGTAAGCGCGCCAAGTCATTTAGTGATAAGCGCTTGTAATATTTATTAATAATTAGACATTTAACAGAGTTGCCGATAAGCGCCCTGGCTTATCAGGTAATAAACGCTTGTGTTATTCTAATAATCACTTATTTGACAGAGTGGCCCGTAAGCGCCCTGGGTCATTAGGTGGAGGGTGCGTGTGTTATTTATTAATAATTGTGTATTCACCAATGCGGCCAGTATATACCCTAGGTCATGGGGTGATAGAAGTTTGTGTTATTTTAATAATTATTTGTTTAAAAGAGTGTCAAGTAAGCGACCAGGGTCATTAGGTGATAGGTGCATGTGTTATTTATTAGGAACTATTCATTTAACAGAATGGCCAGTGAGCGTTTTAAGTTATTTAGTGATAGCCGCTTGTGTTATTTATTACTACTTACTTGTTTAACAGAGGTGCTAGTAAGCGTTTTAGACTATTAGGTATCAGGTGCTTGTGTTATTTCTTAATAATCAATTATTTGAAAGAGTGTCTAGTAAATGACCTGACTCATTAGGTGATAGGCGCTTGTGTTATTCATTGATAATTATTTATTTAACAGAGTGGCCAGTAAGCGCCCCGGGTTAATAGGTTATACACGCTTGTATTATTTTTAAAAAATAATTTTTTTTACAGTGTGGCCAGTAAGCGCCTAAAGTCACTGAGTGATAGGTGCTTGTGTTATTCATTAAAATTTATTTATGTAACAGCGTGGCCAGTAAGCACCCTATGTTATTAAGTTATTGGCTCTTGTGTTATTAATAATTATTTTTTTAACAGAGTTTCTAGTAAGCGCCCAAAGTTATTAGGTGATAGGCGCTTGTAATATTTATAATTAATTATTTACCCATAAAAGTGATCGGTCAGTGCCCTAGCTCATGAGGTAATAGGCGTTTTTGTCATTTTTAAAGCTATCTATTTGAATGAGTGTCTAATAAGTGACCAGGGTTATTAGGTGATAGGTGCTCGTGTTATTTATTAAAAATAATTCATTTAACAGAGTTGTAAGTATGCGCCCTAAGCTTCTGAAATATAGGTGCTTGTGTTATTTATCTTTAATAATTTATTTAACAGAGTTGCCAGTTTGCGTCCTGGGTCAATAAACAATAGGCGCTTGTGTTATTGATTAATAATTATTTATTCAAAAGAGTGTTTAGTTAGCGTCTTATAACATTAGGTAAAAGGTGCTTGTGTTATTCTAATAATCACTTATTTAACAGAGTGGCCAAGAAGCGCCCCAAGTCATTAGGTAAAAGTTGCTTGTGGTATTTATTCACTATGATTTATTTAACAAAGTAACCAGTAAGCAACTCAAGTCACTAAGTGATAGGCGCTTGTGTTTTTTATTAAAAATTATTTTTTTAAAGAGTGTCCAGTAAGCGACCAGGGTCATTAGGTGATAGGTGCTTGTGTTATTTATTAACTAGCAGCCCCCCCGTCTCGGCTTCGCCCGAGACTTACTAAATAAAACACCGTTGTGTGTTGACATGTAATGTGAAACATTTTTAGTTAGAAAATTTTACACATACTCCCGATACATCTTAGAACAAAAATCTTCTTATTAAAAAATATTTTTTCGGAATCCATATAGTTTATTTGGTCAAATAATAAGGTGTGAAAATTCAAAAAAATAATTATGCTGAATATTTATGCCATAAAATAATCGATGGCTATAAGAAGTTGTTAATTCAGTTTTTTCTGTGTAATTCACGAAAAGGGCTATTTTTTAAAGCTGTTAAGATTTCAAACCCCCAAAAAATTTATATTGAAAAAAAATTGTTTTTTCTCATATCTCACTATTTTATTACCAGAGCAACAAAGTCCTGGACCTTAAACCCAACATTTTTATTGCCACAAAAACAGAAATACATTTAAAATTCTTATTTAAAATTCTGAAGTAGGATCTTTAAAGATTTCAGAGATTGCTGTAAGGGTACAATGGAAAGTTGATCTCTCACGTAATGGACTCTTAAGTTGTCGATTTTGACGCTGCTGTTTCAATCTCGATAAATTTTCTGCGTCAGTTTCTTGACGCCTCAAATTGTATTCATTAGATACATTTGAAGTTTTCTTTCCAATATACCCTTTTGCGACTATTGGCATGCTTACGACTTTTATGACCCCTAAAGGCTATTTTCAGTCAACTTTGTTAATTTTAATACATTTGTTGGCAAGGTAGTTCGACGTCCGATGGCCCTAAAAAAGACCGGTGAGCTTCTTAAATTAACTCTTTCTTGACTGCAGTTAACAGAAATTGTGACCTGGATACCTCAGGGTGATCTTCTCTGGCTTACTGTTGAAGACCCAGCCTGATTGGGAGGAAAATTACGGAGTCCGAAGTTTTGGGGCTAGTTGTAGTGCTCTTTCCCAACGTCTCCCGGTATAACGTCGAAGACGTTGGTGTCTAAAGCACCTTTTTTATTTTCAGATTCAGTTGTTTTGGTGATCTTAGATGGGGAGATTGGTTAGTGATACTTGTCCAGTGGAGGCTGTCCCGTTGGCTCAAGTTTTTTTTTCCTTTATAGCTGTTATAGGTTTGCCCAGCGCAGACCTTGGAGAGGATCAGTGATTTCCAGTTGAATGCTTAGAGTCGAGAGGGTAATATAGAGTCGTCGGTCACCGGGTTTTCCAGCCTTGCGAAGAACAACTCCGCAGGTGACGTCTGCTTGTGAATAGCTGACTTGCTTAAATAGTGCCCGTCTTTAGTTAATATAGTCTTTTAGTCGACGAATCGCTTCCGGAAATGGTAATAAAAATGTATTTGTTGGCAAGGTAGTTTACACTTAGGTGGCCCCTAAAAAGAACCGATAAAATTGATGGTTCAGTAGGGAACGTAAAGACTTATAATGGCCCTAAAAAGCGCCAGTGGTGAAACTTCTAGGCTATTCTTCATTATTATTCCTGATGATGAAGAGCTGGCTACGGGTTGCTTGATTCTTACCCTGGAAGTCTCAATGTACGGAGACTGTGATGGAGGGAGATACGCCGCTGACCAAAGAATATCTCGTCTCGGGTCGTTCCCCGGATAACCAACTGCTCAATTGCTCATCTTTAGACGGGAACATGTGGGTAAGCGCGTTGGGGACGCGACGACTAAGAAGAAAGCCGTTGTGGTTCCCGTGACCCTCAGAGCTGTTTTTCCTTGCTTACATTTGTAGCCACAAATTCTTTAACTACAACAGGTGGGATGGTGGGACTGCCACACAACTCTGAAGAGTAGGTGCAGATTGTGCTCTGGCTAAATATGTCTCCTGGTATTCTGGCAGAGGCGGCATCGGTTGTAAATAATTTATTATTCTTTGATCACATTCGTCGAGATTCAGGGTGAAGGAACACTTAGATCCCTTCCCCCTTGGAGAAGAGTGTCATCCGTAACCGGGATACCCAGCTGCAGGACTATCACCAGCATCTTCTGAACAGCTTGATGAGCTGCCGAAGCTCGACTGTACAGCTATCGATACGCTCCGGCTTATTATAACCACACTTATTTAATTATGTTGCAGGTAGCTTCGATTTTATGTCGACGCCACCTAGCGGATTTTACTGAACTAAAGTGAAAAGCTGGCGTATTTTTGCAAAACTTTGAGCTCATTTATTGCTATTGTTATTAAATTTTTTAAGATAAAAACTATACTAAAACCATCTAGAAAGTATCATGAATCAGTGTGCAAAATTTCAGCGAAATCGGTTCAGTAGTTTTCGCGGTTAGCGGTTACAACGGTTTTAGCGACTTTGCTTTATATATTAGTAAGATAATTGATAATTTAAAAGAGTAATCAGTAAGCGCTTTAAGTCACTGAGTGAATGGTGCTTGTGTTATTTATTAATAATTGTTTTTTTACAGAGTGTCCAGTAAGCGACCAGGGTCATTAGGTGATAGGTGCTTGTGTTATTTAAATAATCATTTATTAAACAAAGTGGCTAGTAAGCACCCTAAGATATTCAGTGATAGGCGCTTGTATTATTAATGATTATTTATCTAACAGAGTTTTCAGTAAGCACGCAAAGTCACTAAGTGATAGGCGTTTGTGTTATTCATTAATATTCATTTATTTAACAAAGTGGCCAGTAAGCGCCCCGATGCATGAGGTGATAGGTGCTTGTTGTATTTATCAGAAATTATCTATTTAACAGAGTGGCTATTAAGCGCCCTAGGTTATTGAATTATAAGATTTTGTGTTATTAATAATTATATATATATAATAGTTTTCAGTAGGACCCAGAGTCACTAAGTGATAGGAGCTTGTATTATTAATTAATAATTAATTACCTAAAAAAACTGCCAGTAAGAGCCCTCGATCATTTAGTAAAAGACACTTGTGTTATTTTCATATCTATTCTTTTAACAGAGTGGCCAGTAAGCGCCCTAGGTGATTAGGTTGTAGGCGCTTGTGTTATTTATTTATTATTATTTACTCAGAAAAATAAACCAGTAAGTGCCCTGGATCATTAAGTAAAGAACACTTGTATAATTTAAATAATTATTTTTTTAACAGTGTCACCAGTAAGCGCCCTAAGTCACTGAGTTATATGCGCTTGTGTTATTGATTAATAATTATTTATTTAACAAAGTTACCAGTAAGTGTTATAAGTCACTGTGCAATGGGCGCTTGTGCTATTCATTGATTATCATTTATTTAACAGAGTGGCCAGTAAGCGCCCTGGGTCATTAGGTGATAGGTGCTTGTGTTATTTATTAAAAATTGATAATTTAAAAGAGAAGTTAAAAAAGCGCCTCAAGTTACTAAGTGAAAGGCGCTTGTGTTATTTATTAATGATTATTAATTGAAAAGAGTGTCCAGTAAGGAACTAAGGTCTTTAGAAGACAAGTGCTTGGGTTATTTCTTAAAAATTGTTTTTTTTCCAGAGTGGCCAGCGAGCGCCCCAAGTTATTAAGTGATAGAGGCTTGTAATATTTATCAATAATTATTCATTTAACAAAATTGCCAGAAAGCACCCTGCCTCATTAGATGATATGCGCTTGTGTTATTTATTAATTATGATTAATTTAACAAAGTGGACAGTAAGCGCACGGGGTCATTAAGTGATAGGTGCTCGTGTGATTTCCTAAAAATCATTTGTTTAACGGAGATTTCAGTAACCGACCCAAGTCACTAAGTAATAGGCGCTTGTGTTATTTATTAATACTTATTTATTCAACAAAGTTGCCAGCAAGCGTTCTAGGTTATCAGATGATTGGCGCTTGTGTTATTTATTGAAAATTATTTATTTAAAAGAGTGTCCAGTGTGCAACCCACGTTATTAGGTTATAGTCGCTTGTGTTATTTTAATTATCATTTATTAAACAAAGTGGCTACGAAGTGTCCTGTATTATTGAGTTATAGGCGCGTGTGTTATTAATAATTATTTATTTTACAGAGTTTTTAGTAAGCACCCCAAGACACTGAGTGATGGCGCTTGTGTCATTCATAAATAATTATTAATTTAACACAGTGGCCAGTAAGCGCCTTAAATTACTAAGTGAAAGGCACTTGTGTTACTCATTATTCATTATTTATTTAACAGAGTTGCCAGTAAGCGCCTTAGGTCATTAAGTGATAGGCGCTTGTGTTATTGATAATTTTTTATTCAACAGAGTTTTTAGTAAGCACCCCGAGTTACTGAGTGATGGAGGCTTGTGTTATTTTTTAGTAAAAATTATTTATTTCACAAAGTGGCTAGTAATCGCCCTAAGTAACTCAGTGATAAGCGCTTGTGTAATTTATTAATAAATATTCATTTAACAGAGCTTCTTGTAAGCGCTATGGCTTATCAGGTAATACGCGCTAGTGTTATTTATTAATAATTATTTACTCAAAAGAGTGGCCAGTAAGCGCTCTGAGTCATTAGGTGGTAGGTGCTTTTGGTATTTATTAATAATTATTTATTAGAAAGAGTGTTCAGTAAGCGACCCACGTCATTAGGTAATGGGTACTTGGTATATTATAATTATCATTTATTTAACAAACTGCCCTGCGTTATCAAGTGATAGGTGCTTGTGTTACTAATAATTATTTTTTTAACAGAGTTTCTAGTAAGGTCCTTTAGTCATTGAGTGAAAGGCGCATGTGTTATTCATTATAAATTATTTATTGAACAGAGTTGCCAGTAAGCGCCTCAGGTCATTACGTAATAGGTGATTGAGTTATTTATTAAAAATAATTTATTTAACAGAGTTTCCAGTTAGCACATTAAGTCACTGAATGATTGGCGCTTGTGTTATTTATTATTAATTATTATTTCAACAAAGTTGCCAGTAAGCGCCTTAGGTCACAAGGTGATAGGTGCTTGTGTTATTTATTAATAATTGTTAATTTAAAAGAGTGATCAGTAAATACTCTGGGACATAAGGTGGTAAGCATTTGTGTTATTCTAATAATTATTTATGTACTAGAGTATCTAGTAGGCAACCAGAGTCATTAGGTAATAGGTGCTTGTGTTATTTTAATTATCATTTATATAACATAGTGGCCAGTAAGTGCCCTAGGTCATTAGGTGATAGGTGTTTCTGTTATTTATTGAAATTTATTTATTTTACAAAGTGGCCAGTATGCGACCCAAGTCACTAAGTGATAGGCGCTTGTGTTATTTATTCAAAATTATTCATTTTACGGAGCGGCCAGTAAGCACCATAATTCACTAAGAGATAGGCACTTGTGTTATTTATTTATAATCATTTATTTAACAGAGTGGCTAGTAAGCACCCTGTTTTATTGGGTAATTAACGCTTGTGTTATTATAAATTATTATATTACCAGAGTTTCCAGTCAGCGCCCTAAATCACTAAGTAAAAGGCGCTTGTGTTATTCATTAATGATTATTTATTAAACAGAGTGGCCATTAAGCGCCTTGGGTTATTAGGTGATAAGTGCTTGTGTTATTTATCATCAATTGTTAACTTGAAAGAGTGGTCAGTAAGTACCCTGGGGCATGAGGTGGTAGGCCTTCGTGTTATTTTAGTAATAATTGATTCACTAGAGTGTCCAGTTAGCAACCAGAGTCATAAGGTAATAGGTGCTTGTGTTATTAATATAATTTTTGATTTAACAGAGTTGCAGTAAAAGCTTTCAGTTATTAAGTGATAGGCGCTTGTGTTATTTATTTTTAATTATTTATTTTACAGAGTTGCCAGTAAGCGCCCTGGCTTATCAGGTCATAGGCATTCGTTTTATTTATTTATAATAATTCACTCAAAAGAGTGGCAAGTAAGTGCTCCGGGATATTGAGTAAAGTAGTCTGTTATTTCAGTAATTATTCATTCAACAGAGAGGCCATTAAGCGCCCTAGGTCATTAGCGAATAGGTGCTTGTGTTATTAATTAAAAATTGATAATTTAAAAGAGAAGTTAGATAGCACCTCAAGTAATTAAGTGAAAGGCGCTTGTGTTATTTATTAATGATTATTAATTCAAAAGAGTGTCCAGTAGGGAACTAAGGTCTTTAGAAGATAAGTGCTTGGGTTATTACTGAAAAATTATTTTTTTTCCAGAGTGGCAAGCGAGCGCCCCAAGACATTAAGTGATAGAGGCTTGTGTTATTTATTAATAATTATTCATTTAACAAAATTGCTAGAAAGCGCCCTGGCTCATTAGATGATATGCGCTTGTGTTATTTATTAATTATAATAAATTTACCAGAGTGGACAGTAAGCGCACGGGGTCATTAAATGAAAGGTGCTCGTGTGATTTCTTAAAAATTATCCATTTAACGGAGTTTTCAGTAACCGACCCAAGTCACTAAGTAATAGGCGCTTGTGTTATTTATTTATACTTATTTATTTAACAAAGTGGCCAGCAAGCGTTCTAGGTCATCAGATGATTGGCGCTTGTGTTATTTATTAATAATTATTTATTTAAAAGAGTGTCCAGTGTGCAACCCACGTTATTAGGTTATAGGTGCTTGTGTTATTTTAATTATCATTTATTAAACAAAGTGGCCACTAAGTGTCCTGTATTATTAAGTTATAGGCGCGCGTGTTATTATTAATCATTGATTTTACAGAGTTTTTAGTAAGCACCCCAAGACACTGAGTGATGGCGCTTGTGTCTTTCATAAATAATTATTAATTTAACACAGTGGCCAGTAAGCGCCTAAGGTCATTAGGTGATAGGTGCTTGTGTTATTTATAAATAATTGTTAATTTAAAAGAGTGGTCAGTAAGTACCCTGGGACATTAGGTGGTAGGACTTTGTGTTGTATTAATAATTATTAATTCATTAGAGTGTCCAGTAAGCGACCAGAGTAATCAGTAGTACTGAAAGGCCAGTAATAGCCCTAAGTTATTAAGTGATAGGCGCTTGTGTTACTGATAATTTTTTATTTAACAGAGTTTTTAGTAAGCACTCCGAGTTACTGAGTGATAGAGGCTTGTGTTATTTTTTAGTAAAAATTATTTATTTTACAAAGTGGCTAGTAATCGCCCTAAGTCACTGAGTGATGAGCGCTTGTGTAATTTATTAATAATTATTTTTTTAACAGAGCTTCTTGTTAGCGCTATGGCTTATCAGGTAATAAGCGCTTGTGTTATTTATTAATAATTATTTATTTATTAAAGTTGCCAGTAAGCGCCTTAGGTCATCAGGTAATATGTGCTTGTGTTATTTATTAATAATTGTTAATTTTAAAGAGTGATCAGTTAAATACTCTAGGACATAAGGTGGTAGGCGTTTGTGTTATTTTAATAATTATTTATGTACTAGAGTGTCTAGTAGGCAACCAGAGTCATTAGGTCATAGGTGCTTGTGTTATTTTGATTATTATTTATACAACATAGTGGCCAGTAAGCGCCCTAGGTCATAAGGTGATAGGTGTTTCTGTTATTTATTGAAATTTATTTATTTTACAAAGTGGCCAGTAAGCGCCCTAAGTTACTAAGTGATAGGCACTTCTGTTATTTAGTAATAATTATTTATTTAATAAAGTGGCCTGTAAGCGCCCCAAGTCACTGAGTGATAGGCGCGTGTGTTATTCATCAATAATCATTTATTCAACAGAGTAGCCATTAAGTGCACCAGGTTACAAGGTAATAGGTGTCTGTAATATTTATTAGAAATTATTTATTCTACAAAGTGGCTAGTAAGCGCCCCAAGTCACTAAGTGATAGGCGCTTGTGTTGTTTGTTTAAAATTATTCATTTTACGGAGCGGCCAGTAAGCACCATAATTTACTAAGAGATAGGCACTTGTGTTATTTATTCATAATCATTTATTTAACAGAGTGGCTAGTAAGCACCCTGTATTATTGGGTAATTAACGCTTGTGTTATTATGAATTATTATATTACCAGAGTTTCCAGTAAGCGCCCTTAATCACTAAGTAAAAGGCGCTTGTGTTATTCATTAATGATTATTTATTAAACAGAGCAGCTATTAAGCGCCTTGGGTTATTAGGTAATAGGTGCTTGTGTTATTTATCATCAATTGTTAATTTAAAAGAGTGGTCAGTAAGTACTCTGGGACATAAGGTGGTAGGCCTTCGTGTTATTTTAGTAATAATTGATTCACTAGAGTGTCCAGTTAGCAACTAGAGTCATAAGGTAATAGGTGCTTGTGTTATTAAAATAATTCTTGATTTAACAGAGTTGCAGTAGAAGCTCTCAGTTATTAAGTGATAGGCGCTCGTGTTGTTGATAATTATTTATTTAACAGAGTTTTTAGTAAGCACCTCAAGTCACTGAGTGATAGGCGCTTGTGTTATTCATAAATAATAAAATATTTAACAGAGTGGCCAGTAAGCGTCCCAGGTCTTTAGGTAATAGGTTCTTGTGTAATTTATTAAAAATCATTCATTATACAGAGTAGCTAGTAAGAGCCCCAAGTTACGTAGTAATAGGCGCTTGTGTTACTTATTAGTAATTATTTATTTAACAGTGGGCCAGCAAGCGATCCATGTTATTAGGTAATAGGTGCTTGTGATATTTATTATTAATTGTAAATTCAGAAGAGTGGTCAGTAAGTACCCTGAGACATTAGGTGGTAGGACTTTGTGTTGTATTAATAATTATTAATTCATTAGAGTGTCCAGTAAGCGACCAGAGTAATCAGTAGTACTGAAAGGCCAGTAATAGCCCTAAGTTATTAAGTGATAGGCGCTTGTGTTACTGATAATTTTTTATTTAACAGAGTTTTTAGTAAGCACCCCGAGTTACTGAGTGATAGAGGCTTGTGTTATTTTTTAGTAAAAATTATTTATTTTACAAAGTGGCTAGTAATCGCCCTAAGTCACTGAGTGATGAGCGCTTGTGTAATTTATTAATAATTATTTTTTTAACAGAGCTTCTTGTTAGCGCTATGGCTTATCAGGTAATAAGCGCTTGTGTTATTTATTAATAATTATTTATTTATTAAAGTTGCCAGTAAGCGCCTTAGGTCATCAGGTAATATGTGTTTGTGTTATTTATTAATAATTGTTAATTTTAAAGAGTGATCAGTTAAATACTCTAGGACATAAGGTGGTAGGCGTTTGTGTTATTTTAATAATTATTTATGTACTAGAGTGTCTAGTAGGCAACCAGAGTCATTAGGTCATAGGTGCTTGTGTTATTTTGATTATTATTTATACAACATAGTGGCCAGTAAGCGCCCTAGGTCATAAGGTGATAGGTGTTTCTGTTATTTATTGAAATTTATTTATTTTACAAAGTGGCCAGTAAGCGCCCTAAGTTACTAAGTGATAGGCACTTCTGTTATTTAGTAATATTTATTTATTTAATAAAGTGGCCTGTAAGCGCCCCAAGTCACTGAGTGATAGGCGCGTGTGTTATTCATCAAAAATCATTTATTCAACAGAGTAGCCATTAAGTGCACCAGGTTACAAGGTAATAGGTGTCTGTAATATTTATTAGAAATTATTTATTCTACAAAGTGGCTAGTAAGCGCCCCAAGTCACTAAGTGATAGGCGCTTGTGTTGTTTGTTTAAAATTATTCATTTTACGGAGCGGCCAGTAAGCACCATAATTTACTAAGAGATAGGCACTTGTGTTATTTATTCATAATCATTTATTTTACAGAGTGGCTAGTAAGCACCCTGTATTATTGGGTAATTAACGCTTGTGTTATTATGAATTATTATATTACCAGAGTTTCCAGTAAGCGCCCTTAATCACTAAGTAAAAGGCGCTTGTGTTATTCATTAATGATTATTTATTAAACAGAGCAGCTATTAAGCGCCTTGGGTTATTAGGTAATAGGTGCTTGTGTTATTTATCATCAATTGTTAATTTAAAAGAGTGGTCAGTAAGTACTCTGGGACATAAGGTGGTAGGCCTTCGTGTTATTTTAGTAATAATTGATTCACTAGAGTGTCCAGTTAGCAACTAGAGTCATAAGGTAATAGGTGCTTGTGTTATTAAAATAATTCTTGATTTAACAGAGTTGCAGTAGAAGCTCTCAGTTATTAAGTGATAGGCGCTCGTGTTGTTGATAATTATTTATTTAACAGAGTTTTTAGTAAGCACCTCAAGTCACTGAGTGATAGGCGCTTGTGTTATTCATAAATAATAAAATATTTAACAGAGTGGCCAGTAAGCGTCCCAGGTCTTTAGGTAATAGGTTCTTGTGTAATTTATTAAAAATCATTCATTTTACAGAGTAGCTAGTAAGAGCCCCAAGTTACGTAGTAATAGGCGCTTGTGTTACTTATTAGTAATTATTTATTTAACAGTGGGCCAGCAAGCGATCCATGTTATTAGGTAATAGGTGCTTGTGATATTTATTATTAATTGTAAATTCAGAAGAGTGGTCAGTAAGTACCCTGTGACATGAGGTAGTAGGCGTTTTGTGTTATTTTAATAATTATTCGTTTACAAGAGTGTCCAGTAGGCAACCAGGGTTATTAGGTAAAAGGTGCTTGTGTTATTAAAATAATAATTAATTTAACAGAGTGGCCAGTAATAGCTCTCAGTAATTGAGTGATAGGTGCTTGTCTTGTTGATAATTATTTATTTAACAGAGTTTTCAGTAAACACCTCAAGTTACTGAGTGATAGGCGCTTGTGTTATTTATCAATAATAATTTATTTAACAAAGTGGCAAGTAAGCGCCCCAGCTCATTAGGTAATAGGTGCTTGTGTTATTTATTATTAATTATTCACTTAACAGAGTGGTCAGTAAGCGCCTTGGGTTATTAGGTGATAGGTGCTTGTGTTAATGATTGATAAGTGTTAATTCAAAAGAGTGGTCAGTAAGTACTTTAGGACATGATGTGGTAGGACTTCGTGTTATTTTAATAATTATTAGTTTACTAGAGTGTCCAGTTAGCGACCAGAGTCATTAGGTTAAAGGTGCTTGTGTTATTAAAATAATCATTGATTTAACAGAGTGGCCAGTAAGAGCTCTCAGTTATTGAGTGATAGGCACTTGTCTTATTATTGATTATTCATTTAACAGAGTTTTTAGTAAACACCCCCAGTCACTGAGTAATAGGCGCTTGTATAATTTATCAATAATAATTTATTTAACAGAGTGGCTAGTAAGCGCCTTGGGTTATAAGGTGAAAGGTGCTTGTGTT
The DNA here is from genome assembly GCF_036245765.1 of Copidosoma floridanum. NCBI lineage: Eukaryota > Metazoa > Arthropoda > Insecta > Hymenoptera > Encyrtidae > Copidosoma > Copidosoma floridanum. The sequence goes on from NW_028321911.1 coordinate 5,508,293, forward strand.
TGTCATTATTAATTGTTAATTCAAAAGAGTGGTCAGTAAGTACCCTAGGACATGAGGTGGTAGGACTTCGTGTTATTTTAATAATTATTAGTTTACTAGAGTGTCCAGTTAGCAACCAGAGTCATTAGGTAAAAGGTGCTTGTGTTATTAAAATAATCATTGATTTAACAGAGTGGCCAGTAAGAGCTCTTAGTTATTGAGTGATAGGCACTTGTCTTTTTAATAATTATTTATTTAACAGAGTTTTTAGTAAACACCCCAAGTCACTGAGTGATAGGCGCTTGTGTTATTTATCAATAATAATTTATTTAACAGAGTGAACAGTAAGCGCCTTAGGTCATTAGGTAATAGGTGCTTGTGTTATTTATTCAGAATTATTTATTCTACAGAGTGGCCAAAAAGCGCCTTAAGTCACTGACTGATAGGGGCTTGTGTTATTTATTAAAAATTGTTTACTTAGAAGAGTAGCCAGAAAGCGCTCTGAGTCATGAGGTGAAAGGTGCATGTGTTATTTATTAATAATTGTTAATTTAAGAGAGTGGTCAGTAAGTACAATGGGTCTTGAGGTAAAAGTTGTTCGTGTTATTTTAATAGTTATTTATTTACTAGAGTGTACAGTAAGCGACCAGGGTCATTAGGTGATAGGAGATTGTGATTTTTAAATTATGATTCATTTTACAGAAAAGCCAGAAAGCACTCTAAGTTATTAAGTAATAGGCGCTTGTGTTATGAATAATTAATAATTTAACAGAGTTTTAAGTAAGAACCTCACGTCACTGAGTGATAGGCGCTTGTGTTATTTAGTAATAATTATTGATTCAACAGAGTGTCCAGTAAGCACCCCAGGTCATTAGGTGATAAGTGCTTGTTTTGTTTTTAAAAATAATTCATTTAACAGAGTAGCCAGTCAGCACCCTAAGCTACTAAGTGATAGGTGCTTGTGTTATTTATTAAAAATTGTTTATTTTACAGAGCGGCCAGTAAGTGCACCAAGTCACTGAGTAATAGGCTCTTGGGTAATTTATTAAAAATCATTTTTTTAACAGAGTGGCTAGTAAGCGCTTTGTGATTCTGAGTGATTAACGCTTGTGTTATAATAAATCATTATTTTAACAGAGTTTTCAGTAAGTGCTCCAAGTCACTGAGGAATAGGCGCTTGTCTTATTTACTGATAATCCTTTATTTAAAATATAAGCCAGTAATTGATTTAGGTTATCAGGTAATAGGTGCTTGTGTTTTTTATTGAAAATCATTCATTTCACAGAGTAGCCAAAAAGCGCCTCAAGTCACTGAGTGATAGGGGCTTGCGTTATTTATTTGTAATTATTCGTTCATCAGAGTTGATTGTAAGTGCTTTGTGTCATTAGTCGATAGGTGCGTGTGTTATTAACTAATAATTGTTATTATAAATAGTAGTTAGTAAGTACGCTGTGACATAAGGTGGTAGGCGTTTGTACTAGTCTAACAATTATTTATTTACTAGAGTGTCCAGTAAGCAACTAAAGTCAATCTGTAATAGGTGCTTGTGTTATTTAAATAAACATTTAATTATTAGATTGGCCAGTGAGAGCCCTAAAATATTGGGTAATAGGCGCTTGTGTTAATATAATTTATTCTTTTTACAGAGTATTCAGTAAGCACCTCAAGTCACTGAGTTATAGGCGCTTGCGTGATTCATTAATAATTATTTATTTAACAGACTGGCTAGTAAGCGCTCTGTGTTTTTTAGTGATTAACGCTTGCGTTATTGTTATTTATTATTTTAACAGAGTTTACAGTAAGTGCTCCAAGTCGCTGAGGAATAGGCGCTTGTGTTATTAATTAATAATTATTTATTTCAGTGTAAGCCAGTAAGCGATTCAGGTTATTATTCGATAGGTGCTTGTGTTATTTATTAAAAATTATTCATTGCACATAGTGGCCAAAAAGTGCCTAAAGTCACTGAGTGATAGGGGCTTGTGTTATTTATTAATAATTATATATTAAACAGAGCTTCTTGTAAGCGCTATGTCTTATTAGGTGATGAGCGCTTGTGTTATTTATTAATAATTATTTACTAAAAAGAGTGGCCGGTGAGCGCTCTTGGTCATTAAGTGATAGGTGCTAGTGTTATTTATTAATAATTGTTAATTTAAAAGAGTGGTCAGTAAGTACAATGGGTCTTAAGGTAAAAGTTGTTCGTGTTTTTTTAATAGTTATTTATTTACTAGAGTGTCCAGTAAGCGACCAGGGTCATTAGGTGATAGGTGCTTGTGTTATTTATTAAAATTTATTCATTAATCAGAGTAGCCAGTAAGCGCCCTAAGCTACTGAGTTATTTTATTATAGGCACTTGTGTTATTCATTTATAATTATTTATCTAACAGAGTTAACAGTAGGCGTCCTGTGTCATCAGATAATAGGCGCATGTGTTACGGACTAATAATTATCACTAATATTTATTAGAGTGGCCAGTAAGCGATTAGAAACATTCGGTAACAGGTGCTTGTGTTATTTAAGTTATCATTTAATTAACAAAGTGGCCAGTAAGAGCTTTGAGTAATAAATAATAGGCACTTGTGCTATTAATTATTATTTATTCAACAGAGTTTTAAGTAAGCACCTTAAGTCACTCAGTGATAGGCGCATGTGTTATTTATTAATAATTATTTTTTTAACAGAGTGGCAAGTAAGCGCCCAAAGTCTTTGAGAAGTAGGCTTTTATGTTATTAATTACTAAGCATTGATTTAACAAAGTTACTGTGTTTTTGAGTGATTAACGATCGTGTTATCATGAATTGTTATTTTAACAGAATTTTTAGTAAGCGCCCCAAATCACTTAGTAAGAGATGCTTGTGTTATTCATTAATGATTATTTATTTAACAAAGTGTCCAGTCAGCGCCTTGGGTTATTAGTTGATAGATGCTTGTGTTATTTATTAATGAATAATAATTTGAAAGAGTGGTCAGTAAGTACCCTAGGACATGAGGTGGTAGGTTTTTGTGTCATTTTAATTATTATTTTTTCACTAGAGTGTCCAGTTAGCAACCAAAGTCATTAAGTAATAGGTGCTTGTGTTATTAAAATAATCATTGATTCAACAGGGTGGCCAGTAAGAGCTTTCAGTTATTAAGTAATAGGCGCTTGTCTTATTGATTATAATTTACTTAACAGAATCTTCAGTAAACAACCCCAAGTCACTGAGTGATAGGCGCTTGTGTTATTTATCAATATAAATTTATTAAACAGAGTCGCAAGTAAGCGCCCCAGGTTATGAGGTGATAGTTGCTTGTATTATTTATTAAAAATTATTTATTTCACAGAGTGGCCAGTCAACGCCTTGGGTCATAAGTTGATAGGTGCTTGTGTTATTTATTATTAATTGTTAATTTAAAAGAGTGGTCAGTAAGTACCCTAGGACATGATGTGGTAGGTGTTTGTGTTATTTTAATAATTATAAATTTACTAGAATGTCTACTTAGCAGCCAGAGTCATTAGGTAATAGGCGCTTGTGTTATTAATAATAATTTATTCAACATAGTTTTTAATAAGCACCCCAAGTCACAAAGTGATAGGCTCTTGTGTTATTTATGATTTATTTTTTATTAAAACGAGTGGCCAGTAAGCGCCCCAGGTCATTAGGAAAAAGGTGCTTGTGTTGTTTATTAAAAATTATTAATTTTACAGAGTGGCCAGTAAGAGCACCAAGCCACTGAGTAAAAAGCGCTTGTGTTACTCATAAGTGATTATTTATCAAACAGTGGGCCAGTGAGCGATCCTGGTCATCAGGTGATAGGTGCTAGTGTTGTTTATTAAAAATTATTTATTTTACAGAGTGGCTAAAAAGCGCCTTGAGTTACTGTAAGATAGGGGCTGTTGTTATTTATTTAAAATTATTTACTTAAAAGAGTGACCAGTAGTCGCTCTGGTTCATAAGGTGAGAGGTGCTTGTGTTATTTATGCAAAATTATTTATTTTACAGAGTGGCCAGTAGGAGCACCAAGCCACTGAGTAATAGGCGCTCGTGTTACTTATTAGTTATCATTTATTTAACAGTTGGCCAGTAAGAGATCCAGGTCATTAGGTGATAGGTGCGTGTGTTATTTATTAAAAAACATTTATTTCACAGAGTGGCTAAAAAGCGCCTCAAGTCACTGAGTGATAGGGGCTCCTGTTATTTATAAAAAATTATTTACTTAAAAAAGTGGCCAGTAATCGCCTTAAGTCATTAGGTGATAGGTGCTTGCGTTATTTTTTTAAAAGAATTTATTAAACAGAGTAAGCAGTAAGCGCCCTAAGCTACTAAGTGATAGGCGCTTGTGTTCCTTATTTATAATTGTTCATTTAAAAGAGTGGATAGTAACTGCCTTAGGTCATTAGGTGATAGGTGCGTGTGTTATTCACTAATAATTGTTAATTTGAGAAAGTGGTAAGTAAGTACCCTGTGACATGAGGTTGTAGGCTTTAGTGTTATTTTAATAATTATTTATTTACTAGAGTGTCCAGTAAGCGACCAGGGTCAATCAATAATAGGTGCTTGTGTTATTAATATAATCATTTGATTATTGGAGTGGCCAGTAAGAGCCCTAAAAAAATTAAGTGACAGGCACTTTTGTTATTATTTATTACTTATTTAACAGAGTATTCAGTAAGCACCCCAGGTCATTAAGTGATAGCTGCTTGTGTTATTTATTAAAAATTATTTATTTAACAGAGTGACCAGTAAGCGCCCTGTGTTTTTGAGTGATTTACGTTTGTGTTATTATGAATTATTATTTTAACAGAGTTTCTAGTAAGTTCTCCAAGTCACTGAGGAATAGGAGCTTGTGTTATTTAAATAATCATTCAATTATTAGTCTGGCAAGTTAAAGCTCTAGAATATTAGGTAATAGGCGCTTGTGTTATTATTATTTATCTATTTTACAGAGTATCCAGTAAGCACCCCAAGTCCCTAAGTAAAAGGTACTTGTGTTATTTATTAATAATTATTTATTTAACAGAGTGGCCAGTAAGCACCCTGGGTTATTAGGTAGTAGGTGCTTGTGTTATTCCTTTAAAATAATTTATTCAACAAGTTTAAATTTATTTAATTAGATAAAAATTGCTTGTTTGATTTATAAAAAATAATTTATTTAACAGAGTAGCCAGTAAGCACTTTAAGTCACAGAGTAATTAGCGCTTGTATTATATATTAATAATAATTTATTTAACAGAGTGGCCAGTAAGCGCCCGAGGTCATAAAGTGATAGGTTTTTGTGTTATTTATTGAAAATTATTTATTTTACAGAGTGGCCAGTAAGTGCACCAAGTCACTTAGTTATAGGCGCTTGCGTGATTTATTAATAATTATTCATTTAACAGAGTGGGTAGTAAGCGCTCTGTGTGTTGAAGTTATTAACGCTTGCGTTATTATAAATTATTATTTTAACAGAGCTTTCAGTAAGTGCCCAAAGTCACTGAGTAATAGGCGCTTGTGTTATTTATTGATAATCATTTATTTAAGTGTAAGCCAGTAAGCGATTCAGGTTATTAGTCAATAGGTGCTTGTGTTATTTATTGAAAATCATTTATTGCACATAGTGGCCAAAAAGTGCCTCAAGTCACTGAGTAATAGGGGCTTGTGTTATTTATTAAAAATTATTCATATACCAGAGTGGCCTAAAAGCGCTTCAAGTCACTGAGTGATAGGGGCTTGTGTTATTTATTAATAATTATATATTTAATAGAGCTTCTTGTGAGCGCTATGGCTTATGAGGGGATAAGCGCTAGTGTTATTCATTATTAATTATTTACTTAAAAAAGTGGCAGGTAAGCGCTTTGGGTCATTAAGTAATAGGTGCTAGTGTTAGTTATTAATAATTGTTAATTTAAAAGAGTGGTCAGTAAGTACCATGGGTCATGAGGTAAAAGTTGTTCGTAATATTTTAAGTAATATTTATTTACTAGAGTGTGCAGTAAGCGACCAGGGTCATTAGGTGATAGGTGCTTGCGGTATTTATTAAGAATTATTCATTTCACAGTATCGCCAAAAAGTGCCTCAAGTCACTGAGTGATATGAACTTGTGTTATTTATTAAAAATTGATTATTTCCTAGAGTGGCCAGTAAGCACCTTTAGTCAAGTAGTGATAGGCGCTCGAGTTATTTATTATTAACCATTTATTGAAAAAAGTGGCCATTAAGTGCCTCGGGTCATTAGGTGATAGGTGATTGTGTTATTATTTAAAAATAATCCATTTAACAGATAAGCCAGTGAGCGCACTAAGCTACTAAGTGATAGGATTTTGTGTTATTTATTTTTTATCAGTTATTCAACGGAGTTGCCAGTAAGTGTCCTGGGTCACTGAGTGATAATTGCTTGTGTTATTCAGTAATAATTATTTATTTAACAGAGTGTCCAGTCAGCGACCAGGGTCATTAGGTAATGGGTGCTTGTGTTATTCAAACAATCATTCATTTATCAGAGTGACCAGTAAAAGCCCTAAAATATTGAGTAATAGGCACTTGTGTTATTAATAATTATTTATGTAACAAAGTATTCAGTAAGCACCCTAGGTCACTGAGTGATGCACGCTTTTAGTATTTATTAATAATTCTTTACTTAACAAAGTTCCTTTTAAGCGCTATGGCTTATCCGGAGATAAGCGCTTGTTTTATTAATTATAATTATTTACTTTAAAGAGCGGCCAGTAAGTGCCCCGGGTCATTTAATGAAAGACGCTTGTGTTAATTCAATAATTTCTTATTTAACAGAGTTGCCACTAAGCGCTCTTGGTCATTAGGTGATAGGCGATTTTGTTTTCACTAATTACTTATTAAACGTAGTTTTAAGTAAGCGCCCCAAGTCACTAAGTGATAGGAGCTTGTGTTATTCATTAATATTATATTTTTGTACGGCGTTGCTAGTAAGCGCCCTGGCTTATTAGGTGATAGGTGCTTGTGTTATTTATTAATAATTATTTACTTAAAAAAGTGGCCAGTTAGTGCCCCAGGTATTAGGTAATAGATGCTTGTCTTATTTATTAAAAATAATTCATTTAGCAGAGTAGCTAGTAAGCGTTCTAAGTCAGTGGATAATAGGCGCTTGTGTTATTCATTAATAATGATTTATTCCACAAAGTGGCCAGTAAGCGCCCTAAGTCACTAATTAATAGGCGCTTATGTTATATATAGATAAACATTTATTTACCAAAGTATCTAGTAAGCGCCCTGTGTTATTGAGTGATTGACGATTGTTTTATTATTAATTATTATATTAACAGGGTTTTCAGTGAGCGCCCCAAGTCACTGAGTGATAGAAGCTTGTGTTATGCATTATTAGTCATTTATTAAACAGAGTGGCCAGTAAGCGCCCCAGGTCATAAGGTGATAGGTGCTTGTGTTGTTTATAAAAAATTATTTATTTTACAGAGTGGCCAGTAAAAGCACCAAGCCACTGAGTGATAAGCGCTTGTGTTACTCATAAGTAATTAATTATTTAACAGTGGGCCAGTAAGCGATCCTGGTCATTTGGTAATAGGTGCTGGTGTTATTTATTAAAAATTATTTATTTTACAGAGTGGCTGAAAAGCGCCTTGAGCCGCTGAGTGATAAAGGCTGTTGTTATTCATTAAGAATTATTTACTTAAAAGAGTGGCCAGTAGGCGCTCTGGTTCATTAGGTGATAGGTGCTTGTGTTATTTATTGAAAATTATTTCTTTTACAAAGTGTCCAGTAAGAGCACTAAGCCACTGAGTAATAGGCGCTTGTGTTATTTATAAGTTATTATTTATTAAACAGTTGGCCAGTAAGAGATCCAGGTCATTAGGTAATAGGTGCTTGTGTTATTTATTAAAAAACATTTATTTCACAAAGTGGCTAAAAAGCACCTCAAGTCACTGAGTAATAGGGGCTCCTGATATTTATAAAAAATTATTTACTTAAAAAAGTGGCCAGTAAGTACCTCAAGTCAATAGGTAATAGGTGCTTGCGTTATTTTTTTAAAAGAATTCATTAAACAGAGTAGCCAGTAAGTGCACTTAGCCACTGAAAGAGAGGCGCTTGTGTTATTTATTAAAATAGTTTATCAAAAAGAGTAGATAGTAACTGCTTTGGGTTATTAAGTGATAGGTGCTTGTGTTATTTATTTAAAATTATTTATTTTACAGAGTGGCCAGTAAGCACCATAATTTACTAAGAGATAGGCGCTTGTGTTATTTATCGAAAATCATTTATTTAACAAAGTGGCCAGTAAGTGCCCTGTGTTTTTTAGTGATTAACGTTTGTGTTAATATGAATTATTATTTTAACAGAGTTTCCAGTAAGTGCTCCAAGTCACTGAGGAAAAAAAGCTTGTGTTATTTATTAGAAATTATTTATTTTACAGAGTGGCCATTGAGCGATCCGGGTCGTTAGGTCATAGGTGCTTGTGTTATTTATTAAAAATAATTCATTTAACAGAGTAGATAGTGAGCGCCCTAAGTCACTGAGTTATGGGCGCTCGTGTTATTTATTAATTATTATTTATTTAACAGAGTGAATAGTAATCGCCTTGGGTTATTAGATGATCGGTGCGTGTGTTCTTTACTCATAATTGTTAATTTAAAAGAGTGGTCAGTAAGTACCTTGCGACATAAGGTGGTAGGCGTTTGTGTTATTTCAATAATTATTTATTTACTAGAGTGTCCAGTTAGCGACCAGGGTCATTAAATAATAGTTGCTTGTGTTATTAAGATAATCATTCGTTAATTAGAGTGGCCAGTCAGAGCCCTAAAATATTAAGTGATAGGCGTTTGTGTTATAAATAATTTTTCATTTAACAGTGTTTTCAGTAAACAACCCCAAGTCACTGAGTGATAGGCGCTTGTGTTATTTATCAATAATAATTTATTAAACAGAGTATCTAGTAAGCGCCCAAGGTTATTAGGTGATAGTTGCTTGTGTTATTTATTGAAAATAATTTATTCAGCACAGTAGCCAGTAAGCGTTCTAAGTCAGTGAATAATAGGCGCTTGGGTTAATTATTAATAATTATTTATACAACAGACTGTCCAGTTAGCGACCAGGGTCATAAGGTAATAGGTGCTTGTGTTATAAAAATAATCATTTATTTATTAGAGTGACCAGTGAAAGCCCTAAAATATTAAGAAATAGTCGCTTGTGTTATTAATAATTATTTATGTAACAGAGTTTTCAGTAAGCACCGCAAGTCATTGAGTGATAGGCGCTTGTGTTATTTAATAATAACTATTTACTAAACAAAGTGGCCAGTAAAAGCCCTGGGTTATCAGGTGATAATTGCTTGTGTTATTTAATTATAATTTCTCATTTTAACGAGTGGATAGTATGTACCCTGGGATAAAAGGTGATACACGCTTGTTTTATTAATTATTATTTATGTAACAGAGTATTCAGTAAGCACCTCAAGTTATTAAGTGATAGGCGCTTGTGTTATTTATTAAAAATCATTTATTTAACAGAGTAGCCAGTAAGTGCCCTGTGTTTTTAAGTGATTAACGTTTGTGTTATTATTAATTATTATTTAAACAGAGTTTCCAGTAAGTGCTTAATGTCACTGAGGAATAGGAACTTGTGTTATTTATTAAAAATTATTTATTTTACAAAGTGGCCATTGAGCGCCCTAGGTCGTTAGGTCATAGGTGCTTGTGTTATTTTTTAAAAATAATTTATTTAAAAGAGTAGCCAGTAAGCGCACTAAGCTACTGAGTGATAGGCGCTTGTGTTATTTATTTATAATTTTTTTATTCAACAGAATTGCCAGTAAGCGTCCTGGGTCATCAGATAATAGGCGCATGTGTTATTTACTAATAATTAATAATTTACTAGAGTAGCCAGTAAGCGCCCTGGGTCATTAGGTGATAGGTGCTTGTGTTATTTATAAAAAATTATTCATTTAACAGAGTAGCCAGTGATCACCCTAAGTCACTGATTTGTGGGCGCCCGTGTTATTCATTAATTATTAATTTTTTTAACAGAGTGGAAAGTGAGCGCCTTGGGTTAATAGGTGATCGGTGCGTGTGTTATTCACTTATAATTGTTAATTTAAAAGAGTAGTCAGTAAGTACCCTGCGACATAAGATGGTAGGCGTTTGTGTTATTTTAATAATTATTTATTTACTAGAGTGTCCAGTTAGCGACCAGGGTCATAAGAAAATAGTTGCTTGTGTTATTGTAATAACCATTTGATTATCAGAGTGGCCAGTCAGAGCCCTAAAATATTGAGTGATAGGCGTTTGTGTTATTAATAATTTTTTATTTAACAGAGTTTTCAGTAAACAACCCCAAGTCTTTGAGTGATAGGCGCTCGTGTTATTTATCAATAATAATTTATTAAACAGAGTATCTAGTAAGCGCCCAAGGTTAATAGGTAATAGTTGCTTGTGTTATTTATTGAAAATAATTCATTTAGCAGAGTAGCCAGTAAGCGTTCTAAGTCAGTGGATAATAGGCGCTTGAATTATTCATTAATAATTATTTATACAACAGAGTGTCCAGTTAGCGACCAGGGTCATAAGGTAATAGTTGCTTGTGTTATTGTAATAACCATTTGTTTATCAGAGTGGCCAGTCAGAGCCCTAAAATATTAAGTAATAGGCGCTTGTGTTATTAATAATTATTTATTTAACAGAGTTTTCAGAGAGCACCCCAAGTCACTGAGTAATAGGCGCTTGCGTTATTTATTAATAATTATTTATCTAACAGAGTGGCCAGTCAGCGCCCTACGTCATTAAGTGATAGATGATTGTGTTATTTTTTAAAAGTATTTTTTTACAGAGTGGCCAGTAAGTGCACCAAGTCACTAAGTGATAGTCGGTTGCGTTATTTATTAACATTCATTAATTTATAAAGTGGCCAGTAAGCGCCCTGTGTTTTTAAGTGATAAACGTTCGTGTTATTATTAATACTTATTTTAACAGAGTTTTCAGTAAGTGCCCCAAAGCACTGAGGAATTGACGCTTGTGTTATTTATTAATAATCATTTATTCAACAGTGGGCCAGTAAGTGATTCAAGTTATTAGGTGATAGGTGCTTGCGTTATTTTTTTAAAAGAATTTATTAAACAAAGTAGCCAGTAAGTGCACTTAGCTACTGAAAGATAGGCGCTTGTGTTATTTATTTATAATTGTTTATTTAAAAGAGTAAATAGTAACTGCCTTGGGTCATTAAGTGATAGGTGCTTGTGTTATACATTTAAAATTATCCATTTTACAGAGTGGCCAGTAAGCACCATGATTTGCTAAGAGATAGGCGCTTGTGTTATTTATTAAAAATCATTTATTTAACAAAGTGGCCAGTAAGTGCCCTGTGTTTTTTAGTGATTAAAGTTTGTGTTAATATGAATTATTATTTTAACAGAGTTTCCAGTAAGTGCTCCAAGTCACTGAGGAATAGAAGCTTGTGTTATTTATTAGAAATTATTTATTTTACAGAGTGGCCATTGAGCGATCCGGGTCGTTAGGTCATAGGTGCTTGTGTTATTTATTAAAAATAATTCATTTAACAGAGTTGCTAGTGAGCGCCCTAAGTCACTGAGTTATGGGCGCTCGTGTTATTCATTGATTATTATTTATTTAACAGAGTAAATAGTAATCGCCTTGGGTTATTAGGTGATCGGTGCGTGTGTTCTTCACTCATAATTGTTAATTTAAAAGAGTGGTCAGTAAGTACCTTGCGACATAAGGTGGTAGGCGTTTGTGTTATTTCAATAATTATTTATTTACAAGAGTGTCCAGTTAGCGACCAGGGTCATTAAATAATAATTGCTTGTGTTATTAAGATAATCATTCGTTAATCAGAGTGGCCAGTCAGAGCCCTAAAATATTGAGAGATAGGCGTTTGTGTTATTAATAATTTTTCATTTAACAGAGTTTTAAGTAAACAACCCCAAGTCACTGAGTGAAAGGTGCTTGTGTTATTTATCAATAATAATCTGTTAAACAGAGTATCTAGTAAGCGCTTAAGGTTATTAGGTGATAGTTGCTTGTGTTATTTATTAAAAATAATTCATTCAGCACAGTAGCCAGTAAGCGTTCTAAGTCAGTGAATAATGAGCGCTTGGGTTAATTATTAATAATTATTTATACAACAGACTGTCCAGTTAGCGACCAGGGTCATAAGGTAATAGGTGCTTGTGTTATTTATATAATTATTTATTTATGAGAAAGACCAGTAAAAGCCCTAAAATATTAAGAAATAGTCGCTTGTTTTATTAATAATTATTTATGTAAAAGAGTTTTCAGTAAGCATCGCAAGTCATTGAGTGATAGGCGCTTGTGTTATTTATTAATAACTATTTACTAAACAAAGTGGCCAGTAAAGCTCTGGGTTATCAGGTGATAATTGCTTGTGTTATTAAATAATAATTTCTTATTTTAACGAGTGGATAGTATGTACCCTGGGATATAAGGTGATTCACGCTTGTTTTATTAATAATTATTCATGTCACAGAGTATTCAGTAAGCACCGCAAGTTATTAAGTGATAGGCGCTTGTGTTATTCATTAAAAATCATTTATTTAACAGAGTAGCCAGTAAGTGCCCTGTGTTTTTAAGTGATTAACGTTTGTGTTATTATTAATTATTATTTCAACAGAGTTTCCAGTAAGTGCTTAAAGTCACTGAGGAATAGGAACTTGTGTTATTCATTAAAAATTATTTATTTAACAAAGTGGCCATTGAGCGCCCTGGGTCGTTAGGTCATAGGTGCTTGTGTTATTTTTTAAAAATAATTTATTTAAAAGAGTAGCCAGTAAGCGCACTAAGCTACTGAGTAATAGGCGCTTGTGTTATTTATTTATAATTTTTTTATTCAACAGAATTGCCAGTAAGCGTCCTGGGTCATCAGATAATAGGCGCATGTGTTATTCACTAATAATTAATAATTTACCAGAGTAGCCAGTAAGCGCCCTTAGTCATTAGGTGATAGGTGCTTGTGTTATTTATAAAAAATTATTCATTTAACAGAGTAGCCAGTGATCACCCTAAGTCACTGAGGTGTGGGCGCCCGTGTTATTCATTAATTATTATTTATTTAACAGAGTGGATAGTAAGCGCCTTGGGTTATTAGGTGATCGGTGCGTGTGTTATTTACTCATAATTGTTAATTTAAAAGAGTAGTCAGTAAGTACCCTGCCACATAAGGTGGTAGACGTTTGTGTTATTTCAATAATTATTTATTTACTAGAGTGTCCAGTTAGCGACCAGGGTCATTAGGTAATAGTTGCTTGTGTTATTAAAATAACCATTTGTTTATCAGAGTGGCCAGTCAGAGCCCTAAAATATTAAGTAATAGGCGCTTGTGTTATTAATAATTATTTATTTAACAGAGAAGCCAGTGAGCACCTTAAGTCACTGAGTTGTGGGCGCCCGTGTTATTCATTAATTATTATTTATTTAACAGAGTGGATAGTAAGCGCCTTGGGTTAATAGGTGATCGGTGCGTGTGTTATTCACTTATAATTGTTAATTTTAAAGAGTAGTCAGTAAGTACACTGCGACATAAGGTGGTAGGCGTTTGTGTTATTTTAATAATTATTTGTTTACTAGAGTGTCCAGTTAGCGACCAGGGTCATTAGGTAATAGTTGCTTGTGTTATTGTAATAACCATTTGTTTATCAGAGTGGCGAGTCAGAGCCCTAAAATATTAAGTAATAGGCGCTTGTGTTATAAATAATTATTTATTTAACAAAGTTTTTAGAGAGCACCCCAAGTCACTGAGTAATAGGCGCTTGCGTTATTTATAAAAAATCATTTATTTAACAGAGTGACCAGTAAGTGCCCTGTGTTTTTAAGTGATTAACGTTTGTGTTATTATTAATTATTATTTTAACAGAGTTTCCAGTAAGTGCTTAAAGTCACTGAGGAATAGGAGCTTGTGTTATTTATTAAAAATTATTTATTTTACAAAGTGGCCATTGAGCGCCCCGGGTCGTTAGGTCATAGGTGCTTGTGTTATTTTTTGAAAATAATTTATTTAAAAGAGTAGCCAGTAAGCGCACTAAGCTACTAAGTGATAGGCGTTTGTGTTATTTATTTATAATTTTTTTATTCAACAAAATTGCCAGTAAGCGTCCTGGGTCATCAGATAATAGGCGCATGTGTTATTCACTAATAATTAATAATTTAACAGAGTAGCCAGTAAGCGCCCTGGGTCATTAGGTGATAGGTGCTTGTGTTATTTATTAAAAATTATTTATTTAACAAAGTAGCCAGTGAGCACCTTAAGTCACTAAGTTGTGGGCGCCCGTGTTATTCATTAATTATTATTTATTTAACAGAGTGGATAGTGAGCGCCTCGGGTTATTAGGTGATCGGTGCGTGTGTTATTCACTCATAATTGTTAAGTTTAAAGAGTAGTCAGTAAGTACCCTGCGACATAAGGTGGTAGGCGTTTGTGTTATTTCAATAATTATTTATTTACTAGAGTGTCCAGTTAGCGACCAGGGTCATTAGGTAATAGTTGCTTGTGTTATTGAAATAACCATTTGTTTATCAGAGTGGCCAGTCAGAGCCCTTAAATATTAAGTAATAGGCGCTTGTGTTATTAATAATTATTTATTTAACAGAGTAGCCAGTGAGCACCTTAAGTCACTAAGTTGTGGGCGCCCGTGTTATTCATTAATTATTATTTATTTAACAGAGTGGATAGTGAGCGCCTCGGGTTATTAGGTGATCGGTGCGTGTGTTATTCAGTCATAATTGTTAAGTTTAAAGAGTAGTCAGTAAGTACCCTGCGACATAAGGTGGTAGGCGTTTGTGTTATTTTAATAATTATTTATTTACTAGAGTGTCCAGTTAGCGACCAGGGTCATAAGGTAATAGTTGCTTGTGTTATTGTAATAACCATTTGTTCATCAGAGTGGCCAGTCAGAGCCCTAAGATATTAAGTAATAGGCGCTTGTGTTATTAATAATTATTCATTTAACAGAGTTTTCAGAGAGCACCCCAAGTCACTGAGTAATAGGCGCTTGCGTTATTTATTAATAATTATTTATCTAACAGAGTGGCCAGTCAGCGCCCTACGTCATTAAGTGATAGATGATTGTGTTATTTTTTGAAAGTATTTTTTTTTACAGAGTGGCCAGTAAGCGCACCAAGTCACTAAGTGATAGGCGGTTGCGTTATTTATCAACATTCATTTATTTATAAAGTGGCCAGTAAGCGCCCTGTGTTTTTTAGTGATTAACGTTTGTGTTATTATTTATACTTATTTTAACAGAGTTTTCAGTAAGTGCCCTAAAGCATTGAGGAATTGACGCTTGTGTTATTTTTTAATAATCATTTATTTTACAGTGGGCCAGTAAGCGATTTAGGTCATTAGGTAGTAGGTGCTTGTGTGATTTATTAAAAATTATTTATTTTACAGAGTGGACAGAAAGCGCCCTAAGTCACTGAGTGATGCACGCTTTTAGTATTTATTAAAAATTATTTATTTAACAAAATTCCTTTTAAGAGCTATGGCTTATCAGAAGATAAGCGCTTGTTTTATTAATTAATAATTATTTACTTAAAAGATTGGCCAGTAAGTGCCCCGGGTAATTTAATGAAAGACGCTTGTGTTAATTCAATTATTTTTTATTTAACGGAGTTGCCACTTAGCGCTCTTGGTCATTAGGTGATAGGCGATTTTGTTTTTACTAATTAATTATTAAATATAGATTTAAGTAAGCGCTCCAAGTCACTAAGTGGTAGGAGCTTGTGTTATTCATTAATATTAATTTTTTTTACAGAGATGCTAGTAAGCGCTCTGGCTTATTAGGTGATAGGCGCTTGTGTTATTTATTAATGATTATTTACTAAAAAAAGTGGCTTGTTAGTGCCCCAGGTCGTTAGGTAATAGGTACTTATCTTATTTATTAATTATAATTCATTTAGCAAAGTAGCTAGTAAGCGTTCTAAGTCAGTGGATAATAGGCGCTTGTGTTATTCATTAATAATTATTAATTTACAAAGTGGCCGGTAAGTGCTTTAAGTCACTGAGTGATAGGCGCTTGTGTTATGCATTATTAATCATTTATTTAACAGAGTGGCCAGTAAGTGCCTTAGGTCATAAGGTGATAGGTGCTTGTGTTATTTATTGAAAATTATTTATTTTACAGAGTGGCCAGTAAGAGCACCAAGCCACTGAGTAATAGGCGCTTGTGTTACTTATTAGTTATCATTTTTTTAACAGTTGGTCAGTAAGAGATCTAGGTCATTAGGTGATAGGTGCTTGTGTTAGTTATTAAAAAACATTTATTTCACCAAGTGGCTAAGAAGCGCCTCAAGTCACTGAGTGATAGGGGCTCCTGATATTTATAAAAAAGTATTTACTTAAAAAAGTGGCCAGTAAGTACCTCAAGTCATTACGTAATAGGTGCTTGCGTTATTTTTTAAAAGAATTTATGAAACAGAGTAGCTAGTAAGCGCCCTAAGCTACTAAAAGATAGGTGCTTGTGTTATTTATTTATAATTGTTCATTTAAAAGAGTAGATAGTAACTGCCTTGGGTTATTAAGTGATAGGTGCTTGTGTTATTTATTAAAAATTATTTATTTTACAGAGTGGCCAGTAAGTTCCCCAAGTTACTGAGTGATATTTGCTTGCGTTAGTTATTGATTATCATTTATTTAACAGAGTGGCCAGTAAGCGCGCTTTGTTTTTAAAAAAAAAACCCTTTTGATATTATTAATCATTATTAAAACAGTTTTTTTAGTAAGTTTTTTAAGTCACTAAATGATAGGCGATTGTGTTATTCATTAATAATTATTTATTGAAACGAGTGGTCAGTTAGCGCCCCAGGTCATCAGAAAATAGGTGCTTGTGTTATTTCTTAAAAATTATTTATTACACAGAATGGCCAGTAAGACTTCTAAGTCACTGGGCATTAGGTGCTTGTGTTATTTATTAATAATTATTTATTTAACAGTTGGCCAGTAAGCAATCCAGGTCATTAGGTGATAGGTGCTTGTGTGATTTATTAAAAATTATTTATTTCACAGAGAAGCCAAGAAGCGCCTCAAGTCACTAAGGAATAGGGGCTTGTTTTCTTTATTAAAAATAATTTATTCTACAGAGTGGCCAGAAAGCGGCATAAGTCACTGAGTGATGGGCGCTTTTGTTTTTTATTGATAATTATTAATTTAACAGAGTTTCTTTCAAGCGCTATGGCTTTTTAGGTGATGAGCTATTGTTTTATTTATTAATAATTATTTACTTTAAAGAGCGGCCAGTAAGTGCTTCGGGTCATTTAATGAAAGACGCTTGTGTTAATTTTATAATTTTTCATTTAACAGAGTTGCCACTAAGCGCTCTGGGTCAATATGTGATAGGCAACTTGTTATTAATAATTACTTATTTAACATAGTTTTAAATAAGCGCCCTAAGTCACTATCTAATAGGAGCTTGCGTTATTTATTAATATTAATTTTTTTCACAGAGTTGCCAGTAAGTTCTTTTGCTCATTAGGTGATAGGCGCTTGTGTTATTCATTAATAATTATGGACTTGAAAAAGTAGCCAGTAAGTGCCTTAGTTCATTAGGTGATAAGTGCTTGTATTATTTATTTATAATTGTTAATTTTAAAAAGTGGCCTGTAAGTATATGGGTCATAAGGTAAAAGTTGTTCGTGTTTCTATAATAATGATTTAATTACTTGAGTGTCCAGTAAGTGACCAGGGGCATTAGGTGTTAGGTGCTTGTGTTATTTAAGAAAAATTATTCATTTCAAAGTGTGGCCAAAAAAGGCCTCAAGTCACTAAGTGCTAGGGGCTTGTGTTATTCATTAAAAATTATTTAATTAAAAAAATTGGCCAGTATGTGCTGTGGGTCATTAGGTGATAGGTGCTAATGTTATTTTTTAAAAAGAATTTGTTAAACAGAGTAGCCAGTAAGCACCCTAAGCTACTAAGTGATAGGAGCTTGTGTTTTTTATTTATAATTATTTATTTAACAGAGTTGCCAGTAGGCGTCTTGGGTCTTCAGATAATAGGCGCATGTGTTATTCACAAATAATTAATAATTTAACAAAGTGGCCAGTAAGCGCCCTCGGTCATAAGGTGATAGGTGCTTGTGTTATTTATTAAAAATAATTTATTTAACAGAGTAGCCAGTAAGCGCCCTGAGTCACTGAGTGATAGGTGCTTGTGTTATTTATTAATACTGATTTATTCAACAGAGTTGCCAGTAAGCGTCCTAGGTTATTAAATTATAGGCGCTTGTGTTATTCATTAATAATTATTAATTCAACAGAGTAGATAGTAAGTGCCTCTGGTTATTAGGTGATAGGTACGTGTGTTATTTATTAATAATTGTTAATTAAAAAAAGTGGTCAGTAAGTACTCTGGTACATTAGGTGGTAGGCGTTCGTGTTATATTAATAAATATTTATTTACTAGAGTGTCGAGTAAGCGACCAGGGTCATCAGGTAATAGGGGCTTGTGTTTTTTTTTTTAAATAATTTATTCAACAGAATGACCAGTAAGAGCTTAAAGTCACTGAATAATAGGCGCTTGTGTTATTGATTAATAATCATTATTTACCAGTGGGACAGTAAGCGATCCAGGTCATTTTGTGATAGGTGCTTGTGTTATTTATTAAAAATTATTTACTGTACAGAGTGGCCAGTAAGTGCTCTAAGTCACTGAGTTGATAATTATTTATTCGACAGAGTTGCTTGCAAGTGCTATGGCTTATTAGGTGATAGGTGCTTAAGTTATTTATTAATAATTATTTACTTTGAAGGTTGGCCAGTAAGTGCCTCGGGTCATTTAATAAAAGACGCTTGTGTTATTTTAATTATTTTTTATTTTATAGAGTGGCCCGTAAGCGCTTTGAGTTGTAAGGTGATAGGTGTTAGTGTTATTGAATAATAATTGTTAATTTAAAAGAATTGTCAGTAAGTACCATAGGTCATAGGGTAAGAGTTGTTCGTGTTATTTTAATGATTATTTATTTACAAGAGTGTCTAGTAAGTGACCAGGGTTAAACGGTGATAGGTGCTTGTGTTATTTAAATGATATTTTATTTAACAGAATGATAGGGAGCACCTTAATTCATTAAGTAATAGGCGCTTAAGTTATAAATAATCATTCATTTAACAGATTTTTAGTAAGCGACCCATGTCATTAGGTGATAGGTGCTTGTGTTATTTAAATAATCATTCATTCAACAGAGTGGCCAGTGAGCGCCTTGTGTTATTTAGAGATAGGTGCTTGTGTTATTAATCATTATTTTCTTAACAGAGTTTCTAGTAAGCGCTTCCTGTCACTGAGTGGTAGGCGCTTGTGTTATTTATTAATGATTTTTTATTCAAAAGAGTGGTTAGTAAGCGCCATGGGTACTTAGGTGATAGGTGCTTGTGTTGTTTATTAAAAACAATTTATTTAACTGAGTAGTCATTAAGCGCCCTAAGTCACTGAGTGATGTGCAATTGTGTTATTCATTAATATATATTTATTTAACAGATAAGCCAGTAAGCGCCCCAGGTTTTCAGGCGATAGGCGATTTTGCTATTAATAATTATTTACTTAACATTGTTTTAAGAAAGTGCCTTAAGTCACTAAGTGATAGGGGCTTGTGTTATTTATGAATAATTATTTACTTACAAAAGTGGCCAGTAAGTGCCTCGGTTTATCAGGTAATAGACGCTTGTGTTATTTTGATAATTTTTACTTTAACAGATTGGCCTGTAAGCGCCCTGGGTTATTAAGTGATCTGTGTTATTTATAATTATTCATTTAACAGAGTTTCTAGTAAGCACCCTTAGTCCGTAAGTGATAGTCGCTTGTGTTATTCATTAATAATCATTGCTTTAACAGATTGGCCAGTAAGCGCCACTAGTCATTAGGTGATAGGTGCTTGTGTTATTTATTTAAAATTATTCATTCAACAGAAAGAGAAGTAAGTGCCCTGTGTTCTTAAGTGATTAACGTTTGTGTTATAATTAATTATTATTTTAACAGAGTTTCCAGTAAGTGCTCCAAGTCACTGAGGAATAGAAGCTTGTGTTATTTATTAAAAATTATTTATTTTACAGAGTGGCCATTGAGCGCCCCGGGTCGTTAGGTGATAGGTGCTTGTGTTATTCATTAAAAATAATTTATTTAACAGAGTAGACAGTGAGCCCCTTAAGTCACTGAGTTATGGGCGCACGTGTTATTCATTAATTATTATTTATTAAACAGAGTGGATAGTAAGCGCCCTGGGTTATAAGGGGATCAATAAGTGTGTTCTTCACTTATAATTGTTAATTTAAAACAGTGGTCAGAAAGTACCCTGCGATATAAGGTGGTAGGCGTTTGTGTTGTTTTAATAATTATCTATTCACTAGAGTGTCTAGTTTGCGACCAGGGTCATTAGGTAATAGTTGCTTGTGTTATTGAAATAATCATTTGTTTATCAGAGTGGCCAGTCAGAGCCCTAAAATATTAAGTGATAGGCGCTTGTGTTATTTTTAATTATTCATATAACAGAGGTTTCAGTAAACAACCCCAAGTCACTAAGTGATAGGCGCTTGTGTTATTTATCAATAATAATTCATTAAACAGAGTGGCTAGTAAGTGCCCAAGGTTATGAGGTTATAGTTGCTTGTGTTCTTTATTTAAAATTTTTCATTTCACAGAGTAGTCAGTCAGCGCCTTGGGTCATGAGATGATAGGTGCTTGTGTTATTTATTAATAATTGTCAATTTAAAAGCGTGGTCAGTAAGTACCCTAGGACATAAGACGGTAGGTGTTCGTGTTATTTTAATGATTGTTAATTTACTAGAATGTCCACTTAGCGACCAAAGTCATTAGGGAATAGCAGCTTGTGTTATTAAAATAATTATTAATATAACAGAGTGGCCAGTAAGAACCCTGGGTCATAAGGTAATAAGTGCTTGTGATATTTAATAATAGTTTTTTATTTTAACGAGTGGATAGTAAGTACCCTAGGTCATTAGTTAATAGGTGCTTGTGTGATTTATTAAAAATTATTTATTTTACAGAGTGGCTATAAAGCGCCTTAAGTCACTAAGGGATAGAGGCTTGTGTTATTTATTAAAAAACATTTTATTTTACAGAGTAGCCAGAAAGCGCCCTAAGTCACTGAGTAATGCACAGTTTAAGTATTTATTAAAAATTATTTATTTAACAAAGTTACTTTTAAGCTCAATAGCTTATTAGGAGATAAGCGCTTATTCTATTAATTATAAATTATTTACTTAAAAGAGCGGCCAGTAAGTGCCACGGGACATTTAATAAAAGACGCTTGTAATAATTTAATTATTTTCAATTTAACAGAGTTGCCACTAAGCGCTCTTGGTCATTAGGTGATAGACGATTTAGTTTTTACTAATTAATTATTAAACATAGTTTTTAGTAAGCGCCCCAAGTCACTAAGTGATAAAAGTTTGTGTTATTTATTAATATTAATTTTTTTTACAGAGTTACTAGTAAGCGCCCTGGCTCATTAGGTGATAGGCGCTTGTGTTATTTATTAATAATTATTTACTTAAAAAGAGGCTTGTTAGTGCCCCAGGTCATAAGGTAATAGGTGCTTGTCTTATTTATTAAACATAATTCATTTAGCAGAGTAGCCAGTATGCGTTCTAAGTCAGTGGATAATAGGCGCTTGTGTTATTCATTAATAATTATTTATTTCACAAATCGGCCAGTAAGCGCCCCAAGTCACTAATTGATAGGCACTTATGTTATATATAAATAACCATTTATTTAACAAAGTAGCTAGTAAGCGCCCTGTGTTATTGAGTGATTGACGATCGAGTAATTATTAATTATTATTTTAACAGGGTTTCCAGTAAGCGCCCCAAGTCACTGAGTAATAGGAGCTTGTGATATGCATTATTAATCATTTATTTAACAGAGTGGGCGGTAAGCGCCCCAGGTCATTAGGTGATAGGTGCTTGTGTTGTTTATTAAAAAATATTTATTTTACAAAGAGGCAAATAGGTGCCCCAAGTCACTAATTGATAGGCGCTTATGTTATATATTAATAACCATTTATTTATCAAAGTAACTAGTAAGCGCTCTGTGTTAAAGAGTGATTGACGATTGTGTTTTTATTAATTATTATTTTAACAGGGTTTCCAGTAAGCGCCCGAAGTCACTGAGTGATAAGCGCTTGTGTTATGCATTATTTATCATTTATTTAACAGAGTGGCCAGTAAGCGCCCCAGGTCATTAGGTAAAAGGTGCTTGTGTTGATTATTGAAAATTATTTATTTTACAAGGTGGCTAGTAAGAGCACCAAGCCACTGAGTAATAAGCGCTTGTGTTACTCATAAGTAATCAATTATTTAACAGTGGGCCAGTAAGCGATCCCGGTCATTAGGTGATAGGTGCTAGTGTTATTTTTTAATAGTTATTTATTTTACAGAGTGGCTAAAAAGCGCCTTGAGTCACTAAGTGATAGGGGCTGTTGTTATTTATTAAGAATTATTTACTTAAAAGAGTGGCCAGTAGGCGCTCTGGTTCTTTAGGTGATAGGTGCTTGTGTTATTTATTAAAAATTATTTATTTAACAGAGTGACCAGTAAGCGCCCTGTGTTTTTAAGTGATTTACGTTTGTCTTATTATGAATTATTATTTTAACAGAGTTTTTAGTAAGTTCTCCAAGTCACTGAGGAATAGGAGCTTGTGTTATTTGAATAATCATTCAATTATTAGTCTGGCCAGTTAAAGCTCTAAAATATTAGGTAATAGGCGCTTGTGTTATTATTATTTATCCATTTTACAGAGTATCCAGTAAGCACCCCAAGTCACTAAGTAAAAGGTACTTGTGTTATTTATTAATAATTATTTATTTAACAGAGTGGCCAGTGAGCACCCTGGGTTATTAGGTAGTAGGTGCTTGTGTTATTCCTTTAAAATAATTTATTCAACAAGTTTAAATTTATTTAATTAGATAAAAATTGCTTGTTTGATTTATAAAAAATAATTTATTTAACAGAGTAGCCAGTAAGCGCCCGAGGTTATAAAGTGATAGGTTCTTGTGTTATTTATTAAAAATTATTTATTTTACAGAGTGGCCAGTAAGTGCACCAAGTCACTTAGTTATAGGAGCTTGCGTGATTTATTAATAATTATTCATTTAACAGAGTGGGTAGTAAGCGCTCTGTGTGTTGAAGTTATTAACGCTTGCGTTATTATAAATTATTATTTTAACAGAGCTTTCAGTAAGTGCCCAAAGTCACTGAGTAATAGGCGCTTGTGTTATTTATTGATAATCATTTATTTAAGTGTAAGCCAGTAAGCGATTCAGGTTATTAGTCAATAGGTGCTTGTGTTATTTATTGAAAATCATTTATTGCACATAGTGGCCAAAAAGTGCCTCAAGTCACTGAGTAATAGGGGCTTGTGTTATTTATTAAAAATTATTCATATACCAGAGTGGCCTAAAAGCGCTTCAAGTCACTGAGTGATAGGGGCTTGTGTTATTTATTAATAATTATATATTTAATAGAGCTTCTTGTGAGCGCTATGGCTTATGAGGGGATAAGCGCTAGTGTTATTCATTATTAATTATTTACTTAAAAAAGTGGCCGGTAAGCGCTTTGGGTCATTAAGTAATAGGTGCTAGTGTTATTTATTAATAATTGTTAATTTTAAAGAGTGGTCAGTAAGTACCATGGGTCATGAGGTAAAAGTTGTTCGTAATATTTTAAGTAATATTTATTTACTAGAGTGTGCAGTAAGTGACCAGGGTCATTAGGTAATAGGTGCTTGCGGTATTTATTAAGAATTATTCATTTCACAGTATCGCCAAAAAGTGCCTCAAGTCACTGAGTGATATGGGCTTGTGTTATTTATTAAAAATTGATTATTTCCTAGAGTGGCCAGTAAGCACCTTTAGTCAAGTAGTGATAGGCGCTCGAGTTATTTATTATTAACCATTTATTGAAAAAAGTGGCCATTAAGTGCCTCGGGTCATTAGGTGATAGGTGATTGTGTTATTTTTTAAAAATAATCCATTTAACAGATAAGCCAGTGAGCGCACTAAGCTACTAAGTGATAGGATTTTGTGTTATTTATTTTTTATCAGTTATTCAACAGAGTTGCCAGTAAGTGTCCTGGGTCACTGAGTGATAATTGCTTGTGTTATTCAGTAATAATTATTTATTTAACAGAGTGTCCAGTCAGCGACCAGGGTCATTAGGTAATGGGTGCTTGTGTTATTCAAACAATCATTCATTTATCAGAGTGACCAGTAAAAGCCCTAAAATATTGAGTAACAGGCACTTGTGTTATTAATAATTATTTATGTAACAAAGTATTCAGTAAGCACCCTAGCTCACTGAGTGATGCACGCTTTTAGTATTTATTAATAATTCTTTACTTAACAAAGTTCCTTTTAAGCGCTATGGCTTATCCGGAGATAAGCGCTTGTTTTATTAATTATAATTATTTACTTTAAAGAGCGGCCAGTAAGTGCCCCGGGTCATTTAATGAAAGACGCTTGTGTTAATTCAATAATTTCTCATTTAACAGAGTTGCCACTAAGCGCTCTTGGTCATTAGGTGATAGGCGATTTCGTTTTCACTAATTACTTATTAAACGTAGTTTTAAGTAAGCGCCCCAAGTCACTAAGTGATAGGAGCTTGTGTTATTCATTAATATTAATTTTTTGTACGGAGTTGCTAGTAAGCGCCCTGGCTTATTAGGTGATAGGTGCTTGTGTTATTTATTAACAATTATTAACTTAAAAAAGTGGCCAGTTAGTGCCCCAGGTATTAGGTAATAGATGCTTGTCTTATTTGATAAAAATAATTCATTTAGCAGAGTAGCTAGTAAGCGTTTTAAGTCATGGGATAATAGGCGCTTGTGTTATTCATTAATAATTATTTATTCCACAAAGTGGCCAGTAAGCGCCCCAAGTCACTAATTAATAGGCGCTTATGTAATATATAGATAAACATTTATTTACCAAAGTATCTAGTAAGCGCCCTGTGTTATTGAGTGATTGACGATTGTTTTATTATTAATTATTATATTAACAGGGTTTTCAGTGAGCGCCCCAAGTCACTGAGTGATAGAAGCTTGTGTTATGCATTAATAGTCATTTATTAAACAGAGTGGCCAGTAAGCGCCCCAGGTCATAAGAGGATAGGTGCTTGTGTTGTTTATAAAAAATTATTTATTTTACAGAGTGGCCAGTAAAAGCACCAAGCCACTGAGTGATAAGTGCTTGTGTTACTAATAAGTAATCAATTATTTAACAGTGGGCCAGTAAGCGATCCCGGTCATTAGGTGATAGGTGCTGGTGTTATTTATTAAAAATTATTTATTTTACAGAGTGGTTGAAAAGCGCCTTGAGCCGCTGAGTGATAAAGGCTGTTGTTATTCATTAAGAATTATTTACTTAAAAGAGTGGCCAGTAGGCGCTCTGGTTCATTAGGTGATAGGTGCTTGTGTTATTTATTGAAAATTATTTCTTTTACAAAGTGGCCAGTAAGAGCACTAAGCCACTGAGTAATAGGCGCTTGTGTTATTTATAAGTTATTATTTATTAAACAGTTGGCCAGTAAGAGATCCAGGTCATTAGGTAATAGGTGCTTGTGTTATTTATTAAAAAACATTTATTTCACAAAGTGGCTTAAAAGCACCTCAAGTCACTAAGTAATAGGGGCTCCTGATATTTATAAAAAATTATTTACTTAAAAAAGTGGCCAGTTAGTGCCACAGGTATAAGGTAATAGTTGCTTGTCTTATTTATTAAAAATAATTTATTTAGCAGAGTAGCCAGTAAGCGTTCTAAGTCAGTGGATAATAGGCGCTTGTGTTATTCATTAATAATTATTTATTCCACAAAGTGGCCAGTAAGCGCCCCAAGTCACTAATTAATAGGCGCTTATGTTATATTTAAATAACCATTTATTTAACAAAGTAACTAGCAAGCGCCCTGTGTTATTGAGTGATTGACGATTGTGTTATTATAAATTATTATTTTAACAGGGTTTTCAGTAAGCACTTCAAGTCACTGAGTAATAGGCGCTTGTGTTATGCATTATTAATCATTAATTTAAAAGAGTGGCCAGTAAACGCCCCAGGTCATTAGGTAAAAGGTGCTTGTGTTGTTTATCAAAAATTATGGAATTTACAGAGTGGCCAGTAAGAGCACCAAGCCACTGTGTAATAAGCGCTTGTGTTACTCATAAGTTATCAATTATTTAACAGTGGGCCAGTAAGCGATCTCGGTCATTAGGTGATAGGTGCTGGTGTTATTTATTAAAAATTATTTATTCTACAGTGTGGCTAAAAAGCGCCTTGAGTCACTGAGTGATAGTGGCTGTTGTTATTTATTAAAAATTATTTATTTTACAGAGTGGCCAGTAAGAGGACTAAGCCACTGAGTGATAGGCGCTTGTGTTACTTATTAGTTATCATTTATTTAACAGTTGGCCAGTAAGAGATTCAGGTCGTTAGGTGATAGGTGCTTGTGTTATTTATTAAAAAACATTTATTTCACAAAGTGGCTAATAAGCGCCTCAAGTCACTGAGTGATAGGGGCTCCTAATATTTATAAGAAATTATTTACTTAAAAAAGTGGCCAGTAAGTACCTCAAGTCATTAGGTAATAGGTGCTTGCGTTATTTTTTTAAAAGAATTTATTAAACAGAGTAGCCAGTAAGTGCACTTAGCTACTGAAAGAAAGGCGCTTGTGTTATTTATTTATAATTGTTTATTAAAAAGAGTAGATAGTAACTGCCTTGGGTTATTAAGTGATAGGTGCTTGTGTTATTTATTTTAAATTATTCATTTTACAGAGTGGCCAGTAAGCACCATAATTTACTAAGAGATAGGCGCTAGTGTTATTTATTAAAAATCATTTATTTAACAAAGTGGCCAGTAAGTGCCCTGTGTCTCTTAGTAATTAACGTTTGTGTTAATATGAATTATTATTTTAACAGAGTTTCCAGTAATTGCTCCAAGTCACTGAGGAATAGAAGCTTGTGTTATTTATTAGAAATTATTTATTTTACAGAGTGGCCATTGAGCGATCCGGGTCGTTAGGTCATAGGTGCTTGTGCTTTTATTAAACATAATTCTATTAACAGAGTAGATAGTGAGCGCCCTAAGTCATTGAGTTATGGGCGCTCGTGTTATTCATTAATTATTATTTATTTAACAGAGTGAATAGTAAGCGCCTTGGGTTATTAGGTGATCGGTGCGTAAGTTCTTCACTCATAATTGTTAATTTAAAAGAGTGGTCAGTAAGTACCTTGCGACATAAGGTGGTAGGCGTTTGTGTTATTTCAATAATTATTTTTTTACTAGAGTGTCTAGTTAGCGACCAGGGTCATTAGATAATAGTTGCTTATGTTATAAGGATAATCATTTGTTAATCAGAGTGGCCAGTCAGAGCCCTAAAATATTAAGTGATAGGCGTTTGTGTTATTAATAATTTTTTATTTAACAGAGTTCTCAGTAAACAACCCCAAGTCACTGAGTGATAGGCGCTTGTGTTATTTATCAATAATAATTTATTAAACAGAGTATCTAGTAAGCGCCCAAGGTTATTAGGTGATAGTTGCTTGTGTTATTTATTGAAAATAATCCATTTAGCAGAGTAGCCAGTAAGCGTTCTAAGTCAGTGGATAATAGGCGCTTGGGTTATTCATTAATAATTATTTATACAACAGAGTGTCCGGTTAGCGACCAGGGTCATAAGGTAATAGGTGCTTGTGTTATTAAAATAATCATTTATTCATTAGAGTGACCAGTAAAAGCCCTGAAATATTAAGAAATAGTCGCTTGTGTTATTAATAATTATTTATGTAATAGAGTTTTCAGTAAGCACCGCAAGTCGTTGAGTGATAGGCGCTTGTGTTATTCAACAATGACTATTTACTTAATAAAGTGGCCAGTAAAAGCCCTCGGTTATCAGGTGATAATTGCTTGTGTTATTTAATAATAATTTCTTATTTTAACGAGTGGATAGTATGTACCCTGGGATATAAGGTGATACGCGCTTGTTAAATTAATAATAATTTATGTAACAGAGTATTCAGTAAGCACCGCAAGTCATTAAGTGACAGGCGCTTGTGTTATTTATGAAAAATAATTTATTTAACAGAGTGGCCAGTAAGTGCCCTGTGTTCTTAAGTGATTAACGTTTGTGTTATTATTAATTATTATTTTAACAGAGTTTCCAGTAATTGCTCCAAGTCACTGAGGAATAGAAGCTTGTGTTATTTATTAGAAATTATTTATTTTACAGAGTGGCCATTGAGCGATCCGGGTCGTTAGGTCATAGGTGCTTGTGTTATTTATTAAAAATAATTCATTTAACAGAGTAGCTAGTGAGCGCCCTAAGTCACTGAGTTATGGGCGCTCGTGTTATTTATTGATTATTATTTATTTAACAGAGTGAATAGTAATCGCCTTGGGTTATTAGGTGATCGGTGCGTGTGTTCTTCACTCATAATTGTTAATTTAAAAGAGTGGTCAGTAAGTACCTTGCGACATGAGGTGGTAGGCGTTTGTGTTATTTCAATAATTATTTATTTACTAGAGTGTCCAGTTAGCGACCGGGGTCATTAAATAATAGTTGCTTGTCTTATTAAGATAATCATTTGTTAATCAGAGTGGCCAGTCAGAGCCCTAAAATATTGAGAGATAGGCGTTTGTGTTATTAATAATTTTTCATTTAACAGAGTTTTCAGTAAACAACCCTAAGTCACTGAGTGAAAGGCGCTTGTGTTATTTATCAATAATAATCTATTAAACAGAGTATCTAGTAAGCGCTTAAGGTTATTAGGTGATAGTTGCTTGTGTTATTTATTAAAAATAATTCATTCAGCACAATAGCCAGTAAGCATTCTAAGTCAGTGAATAATGAGCGCTTGGGTTAATTATTAATAATTATTTATACAACAGATGGTCCAGTTAGCGACCAGGGTCATAAGGTAATAGGTGCTTGTGTTATTTATATAATTATTTATTTATGAGAGTGACCAGTAAAAGCCCTAAAATATTAAAAAATAGTCGCTTGTGTTATTAATAATTATTTATGTAACAGAGTTTTCAGTAAGCATCGCAAGTCATTGAGTGATAGGCGCTTGTGTTATTTAATAATAACTATTTACTAAACAAAGTGGCCAGTAAAGCTCTGGGTTATCAGGTGATAATTGCTTGTGTTATTAAATAATAATTTCTTATTTTAACGAGTGGATAGTATGTACCCTGGGATATAAGGTGATACACGCTTGTTTTATTAATAATTATTTATGTCACAGAGTATTCAGTAAGCACCGCAAGTTATTAAGTGATAGGCGCTTGTGTTAATTATTAAAAATCATTTATTTAACAGAGTAGCCAGTAAGTGCCCTGTGTTTTTAAGTGATTAACGTTTGTGTTATTATTAATTATTATTTTAACAGAGTTTCCAGTAAGTGCTTAAAGTCACTGAGGAATAGGAACTTGTGTTATTCATTAAAAATTATTTATTTAACAAAGTGGCCATTAAGCGCCCTGGGTCGTTAGGTCACAGGTGCTTGTGTTATTTTTTAAAAATAATTTATTTAAAAGAGTAGCCAGTAAGCGCAACAAGCTACTGAGTGATAGGCGCTTGTGTTATTTATTTATAATTTTTTTATTCAACAGAATTGCCAGTAAGCGTCCTGGGTCATCAGATAATAGGCGCATGTGTTATTCACTAATAATTAATAATTTACCAGAGTAGCCAGTAAGCGCCCTTAGTCATTAGGTGATAGGTGCTTGTGTTATTTATAAAAAATTATTCATGTAACAGAGTAGCCAGTGATCAACCTAAGTCACTGAGGTGTGGGCGCCCGTGTTATTCATTAATTATTATTTATTTAACAGAGTGGATAGTAAGCGCCTTGGGTTATTAGGTGATCGGTGCGTGTGTTATTTACTCATAATTGTTAATTTAAAAGAGTAGTCAGTAAGTACACTGCGACATAAGGTGGTAGGCGTTTGTGTTATTTTAATAATTATTTGTTTACTAGAGTGTCCAGTTAGCGACCAGGGTCATTAGGTAATAGTTGCTTGTGTTATTGTAATAACCATTTGTTTATCAGAGTGGCGAGTCAGAGCCCTAAAATATTAAGTAATAGGCGCTTGTGTTATAAATAATTATTTATTTAACAGAGTTTTCAGAGAGCACCCCAAGTCACTGAGTAATAGGCGCTTGCGTTATTTATAAAAAATCATTTATTTAACAGAGTGACCAGTAAGTGCCCTGTGTTTTTAAGTGATTAACGTTTGGCTTATTATTAATTATTATTTTAACAGAGCTTCCAGTAAGTGCTTAAAGTCACTGAGGAATAGAAACTTGTGTTATTTATTAAAAATTATTTATTTTACAAAGTGGCCATTGAGCGCCCCGGGTCGTTAGGTCATAGGTGCTTGTGTTATTTTTTGAAAATAATTTATTTAAAAGAGTAGCCAGTAAGCGCACTAAGCTACTAAGTGATAGGCGTTTGTGTTATTGATTTATAATTTTTTTATTCAACAAAATTGCCAGTAAGCGTCCTGGGTCATCAGATAATAGGCGCATGTGTTATTCACTAATAATTAATAATTTAACAGAGTAGCCAGTAAGCGCCCTGGGTCATTAGGTGATAGGTGCTCGTGTTATTTATTAAAAATTATTTATTTAACAGAGTAGCCAGTGAGCACCCTAAGTCACTGAGTTGTGGGCGCCCGTGTTATTCATTAATTATTATTTATTTAACAGAGTGGATAGTGAGCGCCTTGGGTTATTAGGTGATCGGTGCGTGTGTTATTTACTCATAATTGTTAATTTAAAAAAGTAGTCAGTAAGTACCCTGCGACATAAGGTGGTAGGCGTTTGTGTTATTTCAATAATTATTTATTTACTAGAGTGTCCAGTTAGCGACCAGGGTCATTAGGTAATAGTTGCTTGTGTTATTGAAATAACCATTTGTTTATCAGAGTGGCCAGTCAGAGCCCTTAAATATTAAGTAATAGGCGCTTGTGTTATTAATAATTATTTATTTAACAAAGTAGCCAGTGAGCACCTTAAGTCACTAAGTTGTGGGCGCCCGTGTTATTCATTAATTATTATTCATTTAACGGAGTGGATAGTGAGCGCCTTGGGTTATTAGGTGATCGGTGCGTGTGTTATTAACTCATAATTGTTAATTTTAAAGAGTAGTCAGTAAGTACCCTGCGACATAAGGTGGTAGGCGTTTGTGTTATTTTAATAATTATTTATTTACTAGAGTGTCCAGTTAGCGACCAGGGTCATAAGGTAATAGTTGCTTGTGTTATTGTAATAACCATTTGTTTATCAGAGTGGCCAGTCAGAGCCCTAAGATATTAAGTAATAGGCGCTTGTGTTATTAATAATTATTTATTTAACAGAGTTTTCAGAGAGCACCCCAAGTCACTGAGTAATAGGCGCTTGCGTTATTTATTAATAATTATTGATCTAACAGAGTGGCCAGTCAGCGCCCTACGTCATTAAGTGATAGATGATTGTGTTATTTTTTGAAAGTATTTTTTTTTACAGAGTGGCCAGTAAGTGCACCAAGTCACTAAGTGATAGGCGGTTGCGTTATTTATCAACATTCATTTATTTATAAAGTGGCCAGTAAGCGCCCTGTGTTTTTTAGTGATTAACATTTGTGTTATTATTAATACTTATTTTAACAGAGTTTTTAGTAAGTGCCCCAAAGCACTGAGAAATTGACGCTTGTGTTATTTTTTAATAATCATTTATTTAACAGTGGGCCAGTAAGCGATTGAGGTCATTAGGTAGTAGGTGCTTGTGTGATTTATTAAAAATTATTTATTTTACAGAGTGGACAGAAAGCGCCCTAAGTCACTGAGTGATGCACGCTTTTAGTATTTATTAAAAATTATTTATTTAACAAAGTTCCTTTTAAGAGCTATGGCTTATCAGAAGATAAGCGCTTGTTTTATTAATTAATGATTATTTACTTAAAAGATTGGCCAGTAAGTGCCCCGGGTAATTTAATGAAAGACGCTTGTGTTAATTCAATTATTTTTTATTTAACGGAGTTTCCACTAAGCGCTCTTGGTCATTAGGTGATAGGCGATTTTGTCTTTACTAATTAATTATTAAACATAGATTTAAGTAAGCGCTCCAAGTCACTAAAGGGTAGAAGCTTGAGTTATTCATTAATATTAATTTTTTTTACAGAGATGCTAGTAAGCGCTCTGGCTTATTAGGTGATAGGTGCTTGTGTTATTTATTAATGATTATTTACAAAAAAAAGTGGCTTGTTAGTGCCCCAGGTCGTTAGGTAATAGGTACTTATCTTATTTATTAATTATAATTCATTTAGCAAAGTAGCTAGTAAGCGTTCTAAGTCAGTGGATAATAGGCGCTTGTGTTATTCATTAATAATTATTAATTTACAAAGTGGCCGATAAGTGCTCCAAGTAACTGAGTGAAAGGCGCTTGTGTTATGCATTATTAATCATTTATTTAACAGAGTGGCCAGTAAGCGCCTTAGGTCATAAGGTGATAGGTGCTTGTGTTATTTATTGAAAATTATTTATTTTACAGAGTGGCCAGTAAGAGCACCAAGCCACTGAGTAATAGGCGCTTGTGTTACTTATTAGTTATCATTTATTTAACAGTTGGTCAGTAAGAGATCTAGGTCATTAGGTAATAGGTGCTTGTGTTATTTATTAAAAAACATTTATTTCACCAAGTAGCTAAGAAGCGCCTCAAGTCACTGAGTGATAGGGGCTCCTGATATTTATAAAAAAGTATTTACTTAAAAAAGTGGCCAGTAAGTACCTCAAGTCATTAGGTAATAGGTGCTTGCGTTATTTTTTAGAAGAATTTATGAAACAGAGTAGCAAGTAAGCGCCCTAAGCTACTAAGAGATAGGCGCTTGTGTTATTTATTTATAATTGTTCATTTAAAAGAGTAGATAGTAACTGCCTTGGGTCATTAAGTGATAGGTGCTTGTGTTATTTATTAAAAATTATTTATTTTACAGAGTGGCCAGTAAGTTTCCCAAGTTACTGAGTGATATTTGCTTGCGTAAGTTATTGATTATCATTTATTTAACAGAGTGGCCAGTAAGCGCGCTTTGTTTTTAAAAAAAATACCCTTTTGATATTATTAATCATTATTAAAACAGTTTTTTTAGTAAGTTTTTTAAGTCACTAAATGATAGGCGATTGTGTTATTCATTAATAATTATTTATTGAAACGAGTGGCCAGTTAGCGCCCCAGGTCATCAGAAAATAGGTGCTTGTGTTATTTCTTAAAAATTATTTATTAAACAGAATGGCCAGTAAGACTTCTAAGTCACTGGGCATTAGGTGCTTGTGTTATTTATTAATAATTATTTATTTAACAGTTGGCCAGTAAGCAATCCAGGTAATTAGGTGATAGGTGCTTGTGTGATTTATTAAAAATTATTTATTTCACAGAGAAGCCAAGAAGCGCCTCAAGTCACTAAGGAATAGGGGCTTGTTTTCTTTATTAAAAATAATTTATTCTACAGAGTGGCCAGAAAGCGGCATAAGTCACTGAGTGATGGGCGCTTTTGTTTTTTATTGATAATTATTAATTTAACAGAGTTTCTTTCAAGCGCTATGGCTTTTTAGGTGATGAGCTATTGTTTTATTTATTAATAATTATTTACTTTAAAGAGCGGCCAGTAAGTGCTTCGGGTCATTTAATGAAAGACGCTTGTATTAATTTTATAATTTTTCATTTAACAGAGTTGCCACTAAGCGCTCTGGGTCAATATGTGATAGGCAACTTGTTATTAATAATTACTTATTCAACATAGTTTTTAGTAAGCGCCCTAAGTCACTATCTGATAGGAGCTTGCGTTATTTATTAATATTAATTTTTTTCACAGAGTTGCCAGTAAGTGCTTTTGCTCATTAGGTGATAGGCGCTTGTGTTATTCATTAATAATTATGGACTTGAAAAAGTAGCCAGTAAGTGCCTTAGTTCATTAGGTGATAAGTGCTTGTATTATTTATTTATAATTGTTAATTTTAAAAAGTGGCCTGTAAGTATATGGGTCATAAGGTAAAAGTTGTTCGTGTTTCTATAATAATGATTTAATTACTTGAGTGTCCAGTAAGTGACCAGGGTCATTAGGTGTTATGTGCTTGTGTTATTTAAGAAAAATTATTTATTTCAAAGTGTGGCCAAAAAAGGCCTCAAGTCACTAAGTGCTAGGGGCTTGTGTTATTCATTAAAAATTATTTAATTAAAAAAAGTGGCCAGTATGTGCTGTGGGTCATTAGGTGATAGGTGCTAATGTTATTTTTTAAAAAGAATTTGTTAAACAGAGTAGCCAGTAAGCACCCTAAGCTACTGAGTGATAGGAGCTTGTGTTTTTTATATATAATTATTTATTTAACAGAGTTGCCAGTAGGCGTCTTGGGTCTTCAGATAATAGGCGCATGTGTTATTCACAAATAATTAATAATTTAACAAAGTGGCCAGTAAGCGCCCTCGGTCATAAGGTGATAGGTGCTTGTGTTATTTATTAGAAATAATTTATTTAACAGAGTAGCCAGTAAGCGCCCTGAGTCACTGAGTGATAGGCGCTCGTGTTATAAATTTAAAATTATTTATTAAGCAAAGTTGCCAGTAAACGCCCCAGGTAAATGATTAATAGGTGCTTGTGTTGTTAATTAAAAATTATTAATTTGACAGAGTGGTAAGATAGCACTTTAAGTCACTGAGTGATAGGCACTTGTGCTGTTTGTTAATAATCATTTATTCAACAAAGTAGCCAGTAAACGCCTCAGGTCATAAGGCGATAGGTGCTTGTGTTATTTTCTAGAACTTATTTATTTAACAAATTAGCCACTAAGCGACTCAAGTCATTGAGTGATAGGTGCTTGTGTTATTTATTAATACTGATTTATTCAACAGAGTTGCCAGTAAGCGTCCTAGATTATTAAATTATAGGCGCTTGTGTTATTCATCAATAATTATTTATTCAACAGAGTAGATAGTAAGTGCCTCTGGTTATTAGGTGATAGGTACGTGTGTTATTTATTAATAATTGTTAATTAAAAAAAGTGGTCAGTAAGTACTCTGGTACATTAGGTGGTAGGCGTTCGTGTTATATTAATAAATATTTATTTACTAGAGTGTCGAGTAAGCGACCAGGGTCATCAGGTAATAGGGGCTTGTGTTTTTTTTTTCAAATAATTTATTCAACAGAATGACCAGTAAGAGCTTAAAGTCACTGAATAATAGGCGCTTGTGTTATTGATTAATAATCATTATTTACCAGTGGGACAGTAAGCGATCCAGGTCATTTTGTGATAGGTGCTTGTGTTATTTATTAAAAATTATTTACTGTACAGAGTGGCCAGTAAGTGCTCTAAGTCACTGAGTTGATAATTATTTATTCGACAGAGTTGCTTGCAAGTGCTATGGCTTATTAGGTGATAGGTGCTTAAGTTATTTATTTATAAATATTTACTTTGAAGGTTGGCCAGTAAGTGCCTCGGGTCATTTAATAAAAGACGCTTGTGTTATTTTAATAATTTTTTATTTTACAGAGTGGCCCGTAAGCGCTTTGAGTTGTAAGGTGATAGGTGTTAGTGTTATTGAATAATAATTGTTAATTTAAAAGAATTGTCAGTAAGTACCATAGGTCATAGGGTAAGAGTTGTTCGTGTTATTTTAATGATTATTTACTTACAAGAGTGTCCAGTAAGTGACCAGGGTTAAACGGTGATAGATGCTTGTTTTATTTAAATGATATTTTATTTAACAGAATGATAGGGAGCACCTTAATTCATTAAGTAATAGGCGCTTAAGTTATAAATAATCATTCATTTAACAGATTTTTAGTAAGCGACCCATGTCATTAGGTGATAGGTGCTTGTGTTATTTAAATAATCATTCATTCAACAGAGTGGCCAGTGAGCGCCTTGTGTTATTTAGAGATAGGTGCTTGTGTTATTAATCATTATTTTCTTAACAGAGTTTCTAGTAAGCGCTTCCTGTCACTGAGTGGTAGGCGCTTGTGTTATTTATTAATGATTTTTTATTCAAAAGAGTGGTTAGTAAGCGCCATGGGTACTTAGGTGATAGGTGCTTGTGTTGTTTATTAAAAACAATTTATTTAACTGAGTAGTCATTAAGCGCCCTAAGTTACTGAGTGATGTGCAATTGTGTTATTCATTAATATATATTTATTTAACAGATAAGCCAGTAAGCGCCCCAGGTTTTTAGGCGATAGGCGATTTTGTTATTAATAATTATTTACTTAACATTGTTTTAAGAAAGTGCCTTAAGTCACTAAGTGATAGGGGCTTGTGTTATTTATGAATAATTATTTACTTACAAAAGTGGCCAGTAAGTGCCTCGGTTCATCAGGTAATAGACGCTTGTGTTATTTTGATAATTTTTACTTTAACAGATTGGCCTGTAAGCGCCCTGGGTTATTAAGTGATCTGTGTTATTTATAATTATTCATTTAACAGAGTTTTTAGTAAGCACCCTTAGTCCGTAAGTGATAGTCGCTTGTGTTATTCATTAATAATCATTGCTTTAACAGATTGGCCAGTAAGCGCCACTAGTCATTAGGTGATAGGTGCTTGTGTTATTTATTTAAAATTATTCATTCAACAGAAAGAAAAGTAAGTGCCCTGTGTTCTTAAGTGATTAACGTTTGTGTTATAATTAATTATTATTTTAACAGAGTTTCCAGTAAGTGCTCCAAGTCACTGAGGAATAGAAGCTTGTGTTATTTATTAAAAATCATTTATTTTACAGAGTGGCCATTGAGCGCCCCGGGTCGTTAGGTGATAGGTGCTTGTGTTATTCATTAAAAATAATTTATTTAACAGAGTAGACAGTGAGCCCCTTAAGTCACTGAGTTATGGGCGCACGTGTTATTCATTAATTATTATTTATTAAACAGAGTGGATAGTAAGCGCCCTGGGTTATAAGGGGATCAATAAGTGTGTTCTTCACTCATAATTGTTAATTTAAAAGAGTGGTCAGAAAGTACCCTGCGATATAAGGTGGTAGGCGTTTGTGTTATTTTAATAATTATTTATTCACTAGAGTGTCTAGTTTGCGACCAGGGTCATTACGTAATAGTTGCTTGTGTTATTGAAATAATCATTTGTTTATCAGAGTGGCCAGTCAGAGCCCTAAAATATTAAGTGATAGGCGCTTGTGTTATTTTTAATTATTCATATAACAGAGGTTTCAGTAAACAACCCCAAGTCACTAAGTGATAAGCGCTTGTGTTATTTATCAATAATAATTCATTAAACAGAGTGGCTAGTAAGTGCCCAAGGTTATGAGGTTATAGTTGCTTGTGTTCTTTATTTAAAATTTTTCATTTCACAGAGTAGTCAGTCAGCGCCTTGGGTCATGAGGTGATAGGTGCTTGTGTTATTTATTAATAATTGTCAATTTAAAAGCGTGGTCAGTAAGTACCCTAGGACATAAGACGGTAGGTGTTCGTGTTATTTCAATGATTGTTAATTTACTAGAATGTCCACTTAGCGACCAGAGTCATTAGGGAATAGCAGCTTGTGTTATTAAAATAATTATTGATATAACAGAGTGGCCAGTAAGAACCCTGGGTCATAAGGTAATAAGTGCTTGTGATATTTAATAATAGTTTTTTATTTTAACGAGTGGATAGTTAGTACCCTAGGTCATTAGTTGATAGGTGCTTGTGTTATTTATTAAAAATTATTTATTCTACAGAGTGGCTAGTAAGCACTATAATTTACTAAGAGATAGGCGCTTGTGTTATTTATTAAAAATCATTTATTTAAAAAAGTGGCCAGTAAGTGCCCTGTGTTTTTAAGTGATAAACGTTTGTGTTATAATTAATTATACTTTTAACAGAGTTCCTAGTTAGTGCTCCAAGTCACTAAGGAATAGAAGCTTGTGTTATTTATTAGAAATTTTTTATTTTACAGAGTGGCCATTTAGCGCCCCGGGTCGTTAGGTCATAGGTGCTTGTTTTATTTATTTAAAATAATTTATTTAACAGAGTAGCCAGTAAGCGTTCTATGTCAGTGGATAATGGATGCTTGTGTTATTCGTTAATAATTATTTTTTTAACAGAGTGGCCAGTTAGTGCCTTAGTTTATTAAGTAATGGGTGCTTGTGTTGTTTATTAAAAATCATTTATTCAACAAAGTGGCCATTAAGTACCCCGGGTCTTTAGGTGATAGGTGATTGTGATATTTTTTAAAAATAATCCATTTAACAGAGTAGCCTGTGAGCGCACTAAGCTACTTAGTGATAGGATCTTGTGTTATTTATTTTATATCATTCATTTAACAGAGTTGCTAGTAAGCGTCCTGGGTCACTGAGTGATAAGCGCTTGTGTTATTCAATAATAATTATTTGTTTAACAAAATGTCCAATTAGCGACCAGAGTCATTAGTTTATAGGTGCTTTCGTTGTTAAAATAATTATTTATTTATAAGAGTGACCAGTAGAAGCCCTAAAATATTGAGTAATAAGCGCTTGTGTTGTTAATAATTATTTATGTAACAGAGTATTCAGTAAACACCGCAAGTCATTGAGTGATAGGCGCTTGTGTCATTTAATAATAATTATTTACTTAACAAAGCGTCCAGTAAGAGCCCTTGGTCATGAGGTGATAAGTGCTTGTTTTATTTAATAATAATTTTTGATTTTAACGTGTGGATAGTATGTACCCTAAGTTATAAGGTGATACGCGCTTGTGTTATCAATAATAATTTATTTAACAGAGTTTGCAGTGAACATTCCAAGTCACTAAGGATTAGGTGCTTGTGTTATTTATTAATTATCATTTATTTGAAAGTTGGCTAGTAAGCGAATTAGGTCATTAGGTGGTAGGTGCTTGTGTGATTTATTAAAAATTATTTATTTTACAGAGTGGCTAATAAGCGCCTTAAGTCACTAAGGGATAGAGGCTTGTGGTATTTATTAAAAAACATTTTATTTTACAGAGTAGCCAGAAAGCGCCCTAAGTCACTGAGTAATGCACAGTTTAAGTATTTATTAAAAATTATTTATTTAACAAAGTTTTTTTTAAGCTCAATAGCTTATTAGGAGATAAGCGCTTATTCTATTAATTATAAATTATTTACTTAAGAGAGCGGCCAGTAAGTGCCCCGGGACATTTAATAAAAGACTCTTGTAATAATTTAATTATTTTTAATTTAACAGAGTTGCCACTAAGCGCTCTTGGTCATTAGGTGATAGACGATTTAGTTTTTACTAATTAATTATTAAACATAGTTTTTAGTAAGCGCCCCAAGTCACTAAGTGATAAAAGTTTGTGTTATTTATTAATATTAATTTTTTTTACAGAGTTACTAGTAAGCGCCTTGGCTCATTAGGTGATAGGCGCTTGTGTTATTTATTAATAATTATTTACTTTAAAAGTGGCTTGTTAGTGCCCCAGGTCATAAGGTAATAGGTGCTTGTCTTATTTATTAAACATAATTCATTTAGCAGAGTAGCCAGTATGCGTTCTAAGTCAGTGGATAAAAGGCGCTTGTGTTATTCATAAATAATTATTTATTCCACAAATCGGCCAGTAAGCGCCCCAAGTCACTAATTGATAGGCGCTTATGTTATATATAAATAACCATTTATTTAACAAAGTAGCTAGTAAGCGCCCTGTGTTATTGAGTGATTGACGATTGTGTTATTATTAATTATTATTTTAACAGGGTTTCCAGTAAGCGCCCGAAGTCACTGAGTGATAAGCGCTTGTGTTATGCATTATTAATCATTTGTTCAACAGAGTGGCCAGTAAGCGCCCCAGGTCATTAGGTAAAAGGTGCTTGTGTTGATTATTGAAAATTATTTATTTTACAAGGTGGCTAGTAAGAGCACCAAGCCACTGAGTAATAAGCACTTGTGTTACTCATAAGTAATCAATTATTTAACAGTGGGCCAGTAAGCGATCCCGGTCATTAGGTGATAGGTGCTAGTGTTATTTTTTAATAGTTATTTATTTTACAGAGTGGCTGAAAAGCGCCTTGAGTCACTAAGTGATAGGGGCTGTTGTTATTTATTAAGAATCATTTACTTAAAAGAGTGGCCAGTAGGCGCTCTGGTTCTTTAGGTGATAGGTGCTTGTGTTATTTATTAAAAATTATTTATTTTACTAAGTGGCTAGAAAGCGCCTCAAGTCACTGAGTGATAGGGGCTCCTGTTATTTATAAAAATCTATTTACTTAAAAAAGTGGCCAGTAAGCACCCTCGGTCATTAGGGGATAGGTGCTTGTATTATTTATTAAAAACAATTTATTAAACAGAGTAGCCAGTAAGCACCCTAAGTCACTGAGTGATAGGCGCTCGTGTTATTTATTAATTATTTTTTATTTAACAGAGTAGATAGTAAGCGCCTTGGGTCATCAAGTAATAGGTGCGTGTGTTTTTAACTAATAAATATGAATTTAAAAAAGTGGTAAGTAAGTACCCTGTCACATGAGGTGGTAGGCGTTTGTGTTATTTTATTAATTATTTATTTACTAGAGTGACCAGTTAAAGGCCAGGGTTAATTGGAAATAGGTGCTTGTGTTATTAAAATAATCATTTCATTATCAGAGTGGCCAGTAAGAGCCCTAAAATATTTAGTGATAGGCGCTTGTGTAATTATTAATTATTCATTAAACAGAGTATTCAGTAAGCACACCAAGTCACTAAGTGATAGGCGCTTGTGTTATTTATTAATAATTATTTATTTAACAGAGTGGCCAGTAAGCGCCCTAGGTCATTAAGTGATAGGTGCTCGTGTTCTTCATTAAAAATTATTTATTTCACAAAGTGGCCAGTAAGCGCCCTAAGTCACTATTTGATATGCTCTTATGTTATATATCAATAACCATTTATTTAACAAAGTAACTAGTAAGCGCCCTGTGTTATTAAGTGATTGACGATTATGTTATTATTAATTATTATTTTAACAGGGTTTCCAGTAAGCACCCCAAGTCACTGAGTGATAGGCGCTTGTGTTATTTATTAATAATTATTTATTTAACAGAGTAGCCAGTAAGCGCCCTGGGTCATTAGGTAGTAGGTGCTTGTGTTATTTATAAAATTTATTTATTTCACAGACTGGCCAGTATGCACTATAATACACTCAGAGATAGGCACTTGTGTTATTTATTAATAATCATTTATTCCAAAGAGTGGCCAGTAAGCGCCCTGTGTTATTGGGTGATCAACGCTTGTGTTATTATGAATAATTATATTATCAGAGTTTTAAGTAAGTGCCAAAAGTCATAAGTGATAGGCGCTTGTGTTTTTCATTAATAATTATTTATTCAACAGAGTGGCCAGTGAGCGCCCCGGGTCATCAGGTAATAGGTGCTTGTGTTATTTTAATAATCTTTCATTTAACAGAGTGGCCAGTTAGCGCCCCGGGTCATTAGGTGATAGGTGCTTGTGTTATTTAATAATAATTGTTAATTTTAAAAAGTGTTAAGTAAGAACCCTGGGTCATAAGGTGATGAGAGTTTGTGTCATTTTAATCATTATTTATTTAAAAGAGGGTCCAGTAAGCGATTAAAGTCATTAGGTGATAGGTGCTTGTGTTTTTTTCATAATCATTTTAATAACAGAGGGGCCAGTAAGCGCCCTGTGTTATTAAATGATAGGCACTTGTGTTATCAATAATTATATTTATTTTACAGAGTTTCTAGTAAGCGCCTCAAGTCACCAACTGATAGACGCTTGTGTTATTCATTAATCATTATTCATTTAACAGATTGGCCAGTAACCGCCCTAAGTCACTGAGTGATAGGCGCTTGTGTTATTCATTTATACTTATTTATTAAACAAGGTTGCTTAAAAGCACCGTGGCGTATCAGGTAGTAGGGTCTTGTGGTTTTTATAAATAATTATTTACTTAAAAGATCGCCCAGTAAGTGCCTTGGGTTATTTAGTTTAAGACGCTTGTCTTATTTTAATAATCATTAATTTAACAGAGCGGCCAGTAAGCGCCCTAAGTTATTAAGTAGTAGGCACTTGTGTTATAATTAATTATTTAACAAACAGAGTTTTCAGTAGGCATTCCAAGTCAGTGAGTGATAGGCGCTTGTGTTATTTATTGTTAATCATTTAGTTTAAAGATTGGCCAGTAAGCACCACAGGTCATTAGTTAGTAAGCGCTTGTGTTATTAATTATAAATAATTTATTTAACAGAGTAGACAGTGAGCGCCTTAAGTCACTGAGTAATAGGTGCTTGTGTTATTTATTAATTATTATTTATTAAACAGAGTGGATAGTAAGCGCCCTGGGTTATTAGGGGATCGGTGCGTGTGTTTTTCACTCATAATTGTTAATTCAAAAGAGTGGTCAGTAAGTACCCTGCGACATAAGATGGAAGGCGTTTGTGTTATTTTTATGATTATTTATTTACTAAAGTGTCTAGTTTGCGACCAGGGTCATTAGGTAATAGTTGCTTGTGTTATTAAAATAATCATTTGTTTATCAGAGTGGCCAGTCAAAGCCCTAAAATATTAAGTGATAGGCGCTTGTGTTATTTATAATTATTCATTTAACAGAGTTTTCAGTAAACAACCCCAAGTCACTAAGTGATAGGCGCTTGTGTTATTTATCAATAATAATTCATTTAACAGAGTGGCAAGTAAGTGCCCAAGGTTATGAGGTGATAGTTGCTTGTGTTCTTTATTTAAAATTTTTCATTTCTTAGAGTAGTCAGTCAGCGCCTTGGGTCATAAGGTGATAGGTGCTTGTGTTATTAATTAATATTTGTCAATTCAAAAGAGTGGGCAGTAAGTACCCTGGGACATGAGACGGTAGGTGTTCGTGTTATTTCAATAATTATTAATTTACTAGAATGTCCACTTAGCGACTAAAGTCATAAGGTAATAGCAGCTTGTGTTATTAAAATAATTATTGATATAACAGAGTGGCTAGTAAGAACCCTGAGTCATAAGGTAATAAGTGCTTGTGTTATTTAATAATAGTTTTTTATTTTAACGAGTTGATAGTAAGAACCCTAGGTCATTAGTAGATAGGCGCTTGTGTTATTCATTAAAAATCATTTATTTAACAAAGTGGCCAGTAAGTGCCCTGTGTTTTTAAGTGATTAACGTTTGTGTTATCATTAATTATTATTTTAACAGAGTATCTAGTAAGTGCTCCAGGTCACTAAGGAATAGAAGCTTGTGTTATTTATTAGAAATTATTTATTCTACAGAGTGGCCATTGAGCGCCCCGGGTCGTTA
Source organism: Copidosoma floridanum (assembly GCF_036245765.1). NCBI lineage: Eukaryota > Metazoa > Arthropoda > Insecta > Hymenoptera > Encyrtidae > Copidosoma > Copidosoma floridanum. The sequence goes on from NW_028321911.1 coordinate 5,551,439, forward strand.
GGTCATAGGTGCTTGTTTTATTTATTTAAAATAATTTATTTAACAGAGTAGCCAGTAAGCGTTCTATGTCAGTGGATAATAGATGCTTGTGACATTCGTTAATAATCGTTTATTTAACAGAGTGGCCAGTTTGTGCCTTAGTTTACTACGTGATATGTGCTTGTGTTGTTTATTAAAAATTATTTATTCTACAGAGTTGCTAGTAAGCGCCCTGGCTCATTAGGTGATTAGTGCTTGTGTTATTTATTAATAATTATTTACTGAAAAAAGTGGTCAGTAAGTGCCCCGGGTCATTAGGTAATAGGTGCTTGTTTTATTTATTTAAAATAATTCATTTAACAGAGTAACCAGTAAGCGTTTTATGTCAGTGGATAATGGATGCTTGTGTTATTCGTTAATCATTATTTATTTAACAGATTGGCCAGTAACCGCCCTAAGTCACTGAGTGATAGGCGCTTGTGTTATTCATTTATACTTATTTATCAAACAGAGTTGCTTAAAAGCACCGTGGCGTATCAGGTTTTAGGGGCTTGGTTTTTATTAATAATTATTTACTTAAAAGAGTGCCCAGTAAGTGCCTTGGATTATTTAGTTAAAGACGCTTGTCTTATTTTAATAATCATTTATTCAACAGAGCGGCTAGTAAGCGCCCTTAGTTATTAAGTAGTAGGCACTTGTGTTATAAATAATTATTTAACGAACAGAGTTTTCAGTAAGCATTCTAGGTCAGTTAGTGATAGGCGCTTGTGTTATTTATAAATAATCATTTAGTTTAAAGATTGGCCAGTAAGCACCACAGGTCATTTGATAGTAAGCGCTTGTGTTATTAATTAAAAATTATTTATTTGACAGAGTAGCAAGAAAGTGCCTCAAGTCACTGAGTAATAGGTGCTTGTGTTATTTCTTATAAATAATTTAGTAAACCGATGGCTGGTTAGCACCTTAAGTCACTGAGTGATAGGAGCTTGTTTTATTCATTAAAAATCATTTATTCAACAAAGCGGCCAGTAAGCGCCTTTCGTCATTAAGTAATAGGCGCTTGTGTTAATAATAATTATTTATTTAACAGAGTTTCCAGTAAGCAACCCAAGTCACTGATTGATAGGCGCTTGTGTAATTTATTGATAATTATTTATTTAATAGAGTGCTCAGTAAGCGCCCTAGGTTATAAGTCATAGGTGCTTGTGTTATTTATTAAGAATTCTTTACTTTTTAAAGTGCCCAGTAAGCACTTCAATCCACTGAGTGATAGGCACTTTTGTTATTTATTAATAATAATTTATTCATCAGAGTAACCAGTAGGCGACCTGTATTATTGAGTAATTAACGCTTGTGCTATTATTAATCATTATTTCAACAGAGTTTTCAGTAAGCGCTCCAAGTCACTAAGTGATAGGTGATTGTGTTATTCATTAAAAGATAATTTATTTAACAAATTTGCTTGTCAGCGCTGTAGCTAATCAGGTGATAGGCGCTTGTAATATTTATTATTAATAATTCATTTAACAGAGTGGTCAGCGAGCGCCCCGGATCATTAGGTGATCGATGCTTGTGTTATTAATTAATAATTGTTTATTCAAAGGAGTGGCCAGTTAGTATTCTGAATTATAAGGTAATATGTGTTTGTGTCATTCTAAGGATTATTTATCCAAAAAAGACTTTAGTAAGTGACCACGGTCATAAGAAGATAGGTGCTTGTGTTATTTTAATGATTATGAATTTAACAGAGTGGCCAGTAATTGCCATTGTGTTTTTTAGTTTAAGGCGCTTGTGTAAATAATAATTATTCATTTAACAGAGTATTTAGTAAGCACTCCAAGTCGCTGAGTAATAGGTGCTTGTGTTATTTATTAATATTTATTTTTTTCACAGAGTTGCAAGTAAGTGCTCTTGCTCATTAGGTGACGGGCGCTTGTGTTATTCATTAATAATTAATTACTAAAAAAAGAAGCCAGTAAGTGCCTTAGTCCATTAGGTGATAAGTGCTTGTGTTATTCATTTATAATTGTTTATTTAAAAAAAGTGGCCTGTAAGTATATGAGTCATGAGGTGAAAGTTGTTCGTGTTTCTATAATTATTATTTTTTTACTATAGTATCCAGTAAGCGACCAGGGTCATAAGGTAATAGGTGCTTGTGTTATTTATAAAAAATTATTTATTTCGAAGAGCGGCCAAAAAAGGGCCCCAAGTCTCTGAGTGATAGGGGCTTGTGTTATTTATTAAAAATTATTTAATTAAAAAAGTGGCCAGTATTGGCTGTGGGTCATTAGGTGATAGGTGCTTGTGTTATTTTTTAAAAAGAATTTATTAAACAGAGAAGCCAGTAAGCGCCCTAAGCTACTGAGTAATAGGCGCTTGTGTTACTTATTTATAATTATTTATTTAACAGCGTTGCCAGTAGGCGTCCGGGGTCCTTAGATTATAGGCGCATGTGTTATTCACTAATAATTATTAATTTAACAAAGTTGCCAGTAAGCGCACTCAGTCATTAGGGGATAGGTGCTTGTCTTATTTATTAAAAATAATTTATTTAACAGAGTAGCCAGTAAGCGCCCTAAGTCACTGAGTAATAGGCGCTCGTGTTGTTCATTAATTATTATTTATTTAACAGAGTAGATAATGAGCGCCTTGGGTCATCTAGTGATAGGTGCGTGTGTTATTAACTAATAATTGTGAATTTAAAAAAGTGGTCAGTAAGTACCCTGTGACATGAGGTGGAAGGCGATTGTGTTAATTTAATAATTATTCATTTACTAGAGTGACCAGTTAGTGGCCAGAATTAATCAGTAATAGGTGCTTGTGTTATTTAAATAATCATTTTATTATCAGAGTGGCCAGTAAGAGCCCTAAAATATTTAGTGATAGGCGCTTGTGTAATGATTTATTATTCATTAAACAAAGTATTCAGTAAGCACATCAAGTCACTGAGTGATAGGCGCTTGTGTTATTCATTAATAATTATTTATTTAACAGAGTGGCCAGTAAGCGCCCTGGGCCATTAGGTAGTAGGTGCTTGTGTTATTTATAAAATTTATTCATTTCACAGACTGGCCAGTATGCACTATAATTTACTCAGAGATAGGCACTTGTGTTATTTATTAATAATCATTTATTTCAAAGAGTGGCCAGTAAGTGCCCTGTGTTATTGGGTGATTAATGCTTGTGTTATCATGAATAATTAGATTATCAGAATTTTAAGTAAGTGCCAAAAGTCACTAAGTGATAGGCGCTTGTGTTATTCATTTATAATTATTTATTTAACAGAGTGGCCAGTAAGCGCCCCAGGTCATCAGGTAATAGGTGCTTGTGTTATTTTAATAATCTTTTATTCAACAGAGTGGCCAGTAAGCGCCCCGGGTGATTAGGTGATAGGTGCTTGTGTTATTCAATAACAATTGTTAATTTTAAAAAGTGGAAAGTAAGAACCCTGGGTCATAAGGTGATAAGAGTTAGTGTCATTTTGATCATTATTTATTTGAAAGAGGGTCCAGTAAGCGATCAAAGTCATTAGGTGATAGGTGCTTGTGTTTTTTTCATAATCATTTATTCAACGAAGTAGCCAGTAAGCGCCCCGTGTGATTAAATAAGAGGCACTTGTGTTATTAATAATTATATTTATTTTACAGGGTTTTTAGTCAGCGCCTTAAGTAACTAAGTGATACGTGCTTGTGTTATTCATTAATCATTATTTATTCAACAGATTGGCCAGTAACCGCCCTAAGTCACTGAGTGATAGGCGCTTGTGTTATTAATTTATACTAATTTATCAAACAGAGTTGCTTAAAAGCGCCGTCGCGTATCAGGTAGTAGGGGCTTGTGGTTTTTATTAATAATTATTTACTTAAAAGAGTGCCCAGTAAGTGCCTCGGGTCATTTAGTTAAAGACGCTTGTCTTATTTTAATAATTATCTATTCAACAGAGCAGCTAGTAAGCGCCCTTAGCTATTAAGTAGTAGGCGCTTGTGTTATTATTAATTATTAAACAAACAAAATTTTCAGTTAGCATTCCAAGTCAGTGAGTGATAGGCGCTTGTGTTATTTATTAATAATCATTTAATTTAAAGATTGGCCAGTAAGCACCACAGGTCATTATATAGTAAGCGCTTGTGTTATTAATTAAAAATTATTTCTTTCACAGAGTTGCCAGAAAGTGCCTTAAGTCACTGAGTAATAGATGCTTGTGTTATTTCTTAAAAATAATCAGTAAACCGATAGCTGGTTAGCACCTTAAGTCACCGAGTGATAGAAGCTTGTTTTATTTATTGAAAATTATTTATTTAACAAAGTGGCCAGTAAGCGCCTTTGGTCATTAAGTAATAGGCGCTTGTGTTAATAATAATTATTTATTTAACAGAGTTTTCAGTAATCAACCCAAGTCACTGATTGATAGGCGCTTGTGTAATTTATTGATAATTATTTATTCAATAGAGTGCTCAGTAAGCGCCCTAGGTTATAAGTCATAGGTGCTTGTGTTATTTATTAAGAATTCTTTATTTTTTAGAGTAGCCAGTAAGCGCTTTAATCCACTGAGTAATAGGCACTTCTGTTATTTATTATTAATAATTTATTTAACAGAGTAACCAGTAAGCGACCTGTATTATTGAGTAATTAACGCTTGTGCTATTATTAATCATTATTTTAACAGAGTTTTCAGTAAGCGCTCTAAGTCACTAAGTGAAAGGTGATTATTTTATTTATTAAAAAATAATTTATTTAACAAATTTGCTTGTCAGCGCTGTAGCTTATCAGGTGATAGGCGCTTGTGACATTCATTATTAATAATTCATTTGACAGAGTGGTCAGTGAGCGCCCTGGGTCATTAGGTGATCGGTGCTTGTGTTATTTATTAATAATTGTTTATTTAAAGGAGTGGCCAGTTAGTATTCTGGATTATGAGGCAATATGTGTTTGTGTCATTCTAAGAATTATTTATTCAAAAGAGAGTTTAGTAAGTGACCAGGGTCATAAGAAGATAGGTGCTTGTGTTATTTTAATAATTATTTATTCAACAGAGTGGCCAGTTATTGCCATTGTGTTTTTTAGTTATAGGCGCTTGTGTTAATAATAATTATTGATTCAACAGAGATTATAATAAGCACTCCAAGTCACTGAGTGATAGGCGCTTGTGTTATTTATCATTATTAATTTTTTTCACAGAGTTGCCAGTAAGTGCTCGTGCTCATTAGGTAATAGGCGCTTGTGTCATTCATTAATAATTAATTACCTAAAAAAGTACCTAGTAAGTGCCATAGTTCATTAGGTGATAAGTTCTTGAGTTATTTATTTATAATTGTTTATTTAAAAAAAGTGGCCTGTAAGTATATGAGTCATGAGGTGAAAGTTGTTCGTGTTTTTATAATAATTAATTATTTACTAGAGTGTCCAGTAAGCGACCAGGGTCATTAGGTAATAGGGGCTTGTGTTATTTATAAGGAATTATTCATTTAAAAAAGTTGCCAAAAAAAGGCCCCAAGTCACTGAGTGATAGGGGCTTGTGTTATTTATTAAAAATTATTTACTTAAAAAAGTGGCCAGTATGTGCTGTGGGTCATTATGTGATAGGTGCTTGTGTTATTCTTTAAAAAGAATTTATTAAACACAGTAGCCAGTAAGCTCCTTAAGCTACTGAGTGATAGGCGCTTGTGTTATTTATTTATAATTATTTATTTAACAGAGTTGCCAGTAGGCGTCCGGGGTCTTTAGATAATAGGCGCCTGTGTTATTTACTAATAAATATAAATTTAACAAAGTTACCAGTAAGCGCCCTCGGTCATGAGGGGATAGGTGCTTGTGTTATTTATTAAAAATAATTTATTTTACACAGTAGCCAGTAAGCTCCTTAAGCTACTGAGTGATAGGCGCTCGTGTTATTCATTAACTATTATTTATTTAACAGAGTAGATAGTTAGCGCCTTGGGTCATCAAGTAATAGGTTCGTGTGTTATTAACTAATAAATATGAATTTAAAAAAGTGGTCAGTAAGTACCCTGTGACATAAGGTGGTAGGCGTTTGTGTTATTTTAATAATTATTTATTTACTAAAGTGCCCAGTTAGTGGCCAGGGTTAATCGGTAATAGGTGCTTGTGTTATTGAAATTATTATTTCATTATTAGAGTGGCCAGTAAGAGCCCTAAAATATTTAGTGATAGGCGCTTGTGTAATTATTAATTATTCATTAAACAGAGTATTTAGTAAGCACACCAAATCACTGAGTGATAGGCGCTTGTGTTATTTATTAATAATTATTTATTTAACAGAGTGGCCAGTAAGCGCCCCAGATCATTAAGTGATAGGTGCTCGTGTTCTTCATTAAAAATTATTTATTTCACAAAGTGGCCAGTAAGCGCCCCAAGTCACTAATTGATATGCGCTTATGTTATATATAAATAACCATTTATTAAACAAAGTAACTAGTAAGCGCCCTGTGTTATTGAGTGATTGACGATTGTGTTATTATTAATTATTATTTTAACAGGGTTTTCAGTAAGCGCTCTAAGTCACTGAGTGATAAGCGCTTGTGTTATGCATTATTAATTATTTATTTAACAGAGTGGCCAGTAAGCGCCCTGGGTCATTAGGTAGGAGGTGCTTGTGTTATTTATAAAATTTATTTATTTCACAGACTGGCCAGTATGCACTATAATTCACTCAGAGATAGGCACTTGTGTTATTTATTAATAATCATTTATTTCAAAGAGTGGCTATTAAGCGCCCTGTGTCATTGGGTGATCAACGCTTGTGTTATCATGAATAATTATATTATCAGAGTTTTAAGTAAGTGTCAAAAGTCACTAAGTGATAGGCGCTTGTGTTATTCATTAATAATTATTTATTTAACAGAGTGGCCAGTAAGCGCCCCGGGTCATCAGGTAATAGGTGCTTGTTTTATTTTAATATTTTTTTATTTTACAGAGTGGCCAGTGAGCGCCCCGGGTGATAAGGTGATAGGTGCTTGTGTTATTTAATAATAATTGTTAATTTTAAAAAGTGGTAAGTAAGAACCCTGGGTCATTAGGTGATAAGAGTTTGTGTCATTTTGATCATTATTTATTTAAAAGAGGGTCCAGTAAGCGATCAAAGTCATTAGGTGATAGGTGCTGGTGTTATTAATTTATAATTATTTATTTAACAAAGTGTCCAGTAAACGCCCGAGGTAATTGATGAATAGGTGCTTGTGTTGTTAATTAAAAATTATTAATTTAACAGAGTGGTTAGTAAGCACCTTAAGTTACTGAGTGATAGGCACTTGTTCTATTTGTTAATAATCATTTATTCAACAAAGTAGCCAGTAAACGCCTCAGGTCATTAGGCGATAGGTGCTTGTGTTATTTACTAGAACTTATTTATTCAACAAATTAGCCACTAAGCGACTTAAGTCACTGAGTGATAGGCGCTTGTGTTATATATTAATACTTATTTATTCAACAGAGTTTCCAGTAAGCGTCCTGGGTTATTAACATATAGGCGCTTGTGTTATTTATTAATAATTTTTTATTTTAAAAAAGTGTTCAGTAAGCAATTAAGGTCATTAGGTGATAGGTGCTTGTGATATTTTAATTATCATTCATTTAACAGAGTGGCCAGTAAGCGCCCTGTATTATTGAGTGATAGGTGATTATGTTATTAATTATTAATTTTTTAACAGAGTATCTAGTAAGCACCTCAAGTCACTGAGTGATTGGCGCGTGTGTTATTTATTAATAATTATTTATTCAACAGAGTGGCCAGTAAGCGCCCAGGGTCATTAGGTGATAGGTGCTTTTGTTTTTTTTTAAAAATTATTCATTTTACAGAGTGGCTAGTAAGCGGCCTAAGACACTGAGTGATAGGCGCTTGTGTTATTTATTTATAATTATTCATCTAACAGAGTTGCTTGCAAGCGCTGCAGCTTAATAGGTGGTAGGTTTTTGTGTTTTTTATCAAGAATTATTTACCTAAAAGAGTGGCTAGTAAGTCCTCTGGGTCATTTAGTTAAAGACGCTTTTGTTATTCCAACAATCATTTATTTAACAGAGAGGCCAGTAAGCGCCCTAAGTTATTAAGTAATAGGCGCTTGTGTTATTAATAATTATTCATATAACAGAGTTTTTAGTAAGCATCCTAAATCACTGAGTGATAGGCGCTTGTGTTATTTATTAATAATCATTTATTTAAAAGATTGGCCAGTAAGCGCCACAGGTCATAAGATAGTAGGCGCTTGTGTTATTTATTAAGAATTCTTTATTTCACAGAGTAACCAAAAAGCGACTTAAGTCACTGATTGATAGGTGCTTGTTTTATTTTTTAAAAATAATTTAATAACCAGATGGCTGGTTAGCGCCTTAAGTCAGTGAGTGATAGGCGCTTGTGTTATTTTTCAATAATTATTGATTCAACAGAGTGGCCAGTAAGCGCCCCAGATTATTAGGTGATAGGTGCTTGTCCTAGAACGCATTATTCATTTTAAATGAATTTATTTTGAATTCAGAATATTTTAATGAATTCTACAGGTTGTCATGATATCAGCTAAATGAATTTTGAATGAATTTATAACCTCATCAGGTTATGTTATGTGTCTTGATTTCGCAAAGAATTCTTAAAGAATTCTTGTACAGAAACCTTTTATTACTTTTGTGGGGAGAGCTGCTGAAAGACCATTAAAAAGAATTTATTTAAAGTTTATTCTGAATACATTGATTATTCTTTAGTAAATGTAATAAATTCATATACTGTCCCTAAGGAATTCATTTAAAAAATTTTGGTACATACTTTATATCAATTTGCTATACAGTGACAACAGAAAAAAATAATTTTTGCATTATATTGATTTTCTAATATTTTTTTAACATGTAACTAATGTTAGAATCTTTATGTTTAGAATATAATTATATTATATGACTATGAATAACAGCGTACCTTTAAAATCATAAATTTAGAAAATAGCACTAATCGTTTTACTCATCTAATATGTTGTAAACATAAATCACATAAATTAGTTACAGCATTGACGAAAATTCAAACTACAAACTACTCATCAATAAACAAATAACCACAACTTTATTATAATGTAGTATGGCAACCACAAATCATAAAGAATTCTTTATAAATTCACCAAGAAACTTTTTTTTGTATTCGCAAAGTTTTCCTGAAGTGTTCTTAGAGTATTCCTCAAGTATTCATTTTGATCCCACGGTACTTAAAAATTAAACTTAAATGAAAAACTATTTTGTTAACAAGTCAGTTTTCTTCTGTACACACTTACTCACTCCGGCTTTGGATTTACATTAATATCCGAAAAAGTCTGCAGATAAGTGGAATTGAACCCAGGTAGCTAGAGCCCTCGTATGACACAAAAACGCTTCACCACTCGGCTATCAAGGACTCGGAAATTTCCTAACATTAAACGCCTACATTAACTATTAACAAAAGCTATGATTCTTTGTTATTTTAATTTTCTTTTATGATTAAAAAATTGTTTGAAAAATCTCTTTGCTCTTCTCGCTTATGGACAACGCTATCTTATAACTTCTTATTACACGCACACTTATTTCTACATATTATAGCAACGTCGTACGATCTGGATTATGTATTATTGTAAGTACATGATCTCATAATGCAAATTATAAAATAAAGTCTTTGGACGTGTAATAAAAATTATTTTTAACACAAATAAATAACAAATTGAGATTGCAAAAAAAATCGTATAATCATAGCGAGCTTCCATATTTAGGACAAGCTTTGGAGCTTCACCATAAACATGATTAACTTTCGAGCTTAAGACTCCCAGTGCTTTTGTTGCACAGGTGGCTTGCACGCGTGTCTATCGTTTCGTTTTTGCATTTTTGGGTTCGAATCTCAGTATGGAAGATGACTTTTTTTTTTGTTTCAGTGGTCTTACTGGTTATTCTGTATTTTTTACTTGACAAACTCTTTAATCATTAAAACTTATGCAGATATTTAAATTTAAATCAAATATAAAATACCTTAAAAAATTTTATTTTCATTGTCCAATAAGCTCCAGATTGTATTTTTGTATCTTATACATACTTCTTCATTTAACTTTTATTCGATTTATATAAATAAGTTTTTTGCTACTTCAAGAAAAAAATAATAAATAGGATGTCGTATAAAAATTTTTCTTATAACTTAATAATAATTCTTCAGTTTTATTTTGAATTCTAGCGATAGCTTATTTCATGTTGTTTTAATTGTTAAAAAGTTAAGCAGTGTTAAGAAACAATAAAAAATTAATGCACAAACGAAAAAAGTCTCAAAATGATATCTTATTTTAGTTTCACTTAATTTTTGTAGCAACAGGCGAAAATCAATTAAGTAGTGCACCATAATTAACTTTTACTACCTTATTAAATATTGAATTTTTACTTACGTGTCTACCTAATTAATAGTAATAAAAGACTTCAAGTAAAAAACGTTAATAAATAATTAATAAGGCCTTCAAAGTGATTTGAAAAAAATCAGATCACAAGAGTCGAGTCCAAGAAATCAAAAACGAAACGACGAACTTGCATGCGAGCCATCTGCGTTAAGGGGAAGCTGTCTAAGCTACAGTCAAAAGTCACTTATATTTATAACAAAGCTTCAAAGCTTGTCCTAATCATCGCTGGGGCTCGTTGGAATTATTATATTTATTTTGCAATCTCAACTTGGTATGTGTTCGTATTGATAATAGTTTCGATTACACGTGCAAAAACTTTAAATAATAATTTTCATCGTCACAAGAAAACTCTGTGAAATTGCATCACCGTAACTGCAACCTTGCTCCAGTACACACCTTTAATTTTTTTCGATCCTAACAAGAATTACATAAAATTATATGAAATTACGTACTTCATGATCACAGATGAGTAGAAAGATTTATTAATTTTACTCATCATAAGCTGTAGGCCAAGCTCCTGAGGTGGTCGATAAACATATGTGACTTCCAAACTATCATGACACAATGTCTCGATAGCTCAGACGGTTAAGGCTTATACCTATGGAGAGGTTATTTTGCAATGCTGGGTTCGATCCTCATTGTCACCATCATTTTTTTTTTTTTTTTTTTTTTTTTTTAAGTAATGGATTATTCTGTTTCAATTTCTTAGTATAACTTTTATTTAAATTTATGTAAGTTGTCAACTCTTTGTGTCAAAAACATCAAAATAAATAATTTTTTAAGTCTGTGTTACGTGAAATTGAGAAGCTGGTAAGGAGGTGCGTCACAAAAAAAACTTAACTCGTTGGTCAATTATTTATTAGCTTCTTGAAGGCAAAGGCATGTATGTGTCTCGTGCGGTATTCCCTACTTATCGCCCGGCCCCTTGCCTATAAAACGCTCAAGTAGCTTTACAGCACGTAGCTTGACTTTTAGAATTTTTAAATATTGTGTAGTGATTTGAACAGTAGAAAAGTAGGGATGGTATCCAGCGTTGCAAAATAATCTCTTTATAGGTATAAGCTTTAACCGTCTGAGCTATCGAGACATTGTGTCATGATAGTTTGAAAGTCACATATGTTTATCGACAACCTCCAGAGCTTGGCCTACAGCTTATGATAAGTAAAATTAATAAATCTTTCTACTTATCTGTGATTGTGAAGTACGTAATTTCATAAAATTTTATTTAATTCTTGTTAGGGTGGAAAAAGATGTAAGGTGTGTACTGGAAAGAGGTTGCAGTTACGGTGATGTAATTTCACAGAGTTTTCTTGTGACGATGAATATTATTATTTAAAGTTTTTGCCCGTGTAATCAAAATTATTATTAATAGGAACACATACCAAGTAACGATTGCAAGGTAAATATAATAATTCTAGCGAGCCCCAGTGATGTTAAGGACAATCATTAAAGCTTTGTTATAAATATAAGTGACTTTTGACTGTAGCTAACACAGCTCCCCTTAACGCAGATGGCTCGCGTGCAAGTTCATCGTTTCGTTTTTGCATTTTTGGACTTGACTCTTCGTCCATGTGATCTGATTTTTTTTAAATCACTTTAAAGGCCTTATTAATTATTTATTAACTTGTTTTACTTGGAGTCTTCTGTTAATAATAATTAGGTAGACACGTAAGTAAAAATTAAATATTTAATAAGGTAGAAAAAGTTTATTATGGTGCCCTACTTAATTGATTTTTGCCTGTTACTACAAAAAATTAATATAACTTAAATGAGATATCATTTTAAGACTTTTTTCGTTTGTGCGTAAATTTTTTATTGTTTTTCAACACTGATCTACTTTTTAACAACTAAAATAACACGAAATAAGATATCGATAAATTTTAAAATAAATTTAAAGTATTATTATAAAGTTATAAGAAAAATTTTTGTATGACATCCTATTTATTTTTTTTTTTTCGAAATACCAAAAAACTTATTTGTATTAATCGAATCAAAATTAAATGAATAAATACGTATAAGATACAAAAATACAATCTGGAGCTTATTGGACAATGAAAATAAAATTATTTAAAGTATTTAATATTTAATTTAAATTTAAATGTCTGTATAAGTATTAATAATAAAAGAGTTTGTCAAGTAAAAAATACAGAATAACCAGTAAAACCACTGAAACAAAAAAAAAAGTCATCTTCCATGCTAAGATTCGAACCCAACAATGCAAAGATGAACCGATAGACACGCGTGCGAGCCACCTGTGCTACGAAAGCACTGGGAGTCTGGAGGTTTAAAGTTTATTATGTTTATGGTGTGGCTCTGAAACTTGTCCTAAATATGGAAGCTGGCTATGATTATACGATTTATTTTGCAATCTCAATTGGGTATTAATTTGTGTTGAAAATAATTTTTATTACACGTCCGAAGACTTTATTATTTTGTTTGCATTATCAAATCATGTACTTACAATAATACATAATTCAGATCCTACGACGTTGCCATAACATGTAGAGATAAGTGCCCGTGTAATGAAAAGTCATAAGATAGCGTTGTCTATAAGCGAGGAGAAAAGAGAGATTTTTTACTTAATTTTTTAATCATAAGAGGAAATTAAAATACCAAAGAATTATTATTTTTGTAAGTAGTTAATGTAGGCGTTTAATGTTAGGGAATTTCTAAATCCTTGATAGCCGAGTGGTGAAGCATGCTTGTGTCACATGCGGGCTTTAGCTTCCTGGGTTCGATTCCACTTTTCTGCAGACTTTTTTTTGGATATACATGTATATCCGAAGCCAGAGTGAGTAAGTGTGTACAGAAGAAGCTGACTTGTGAACGAAATTATTTTCTATTTAAGTTTAATTTTTCAGTACCGTGGGATCCGAATGAATACTTCAAAAACTTTTCATGGATTAAGATTTAAAAAAAAAAAACTCTTGGCGAACTTGTAGAGAATTCAAAAGAGAAGACATGAGTTGAATATTATAGGAATACTATAAGAACACCTTAGGAACACTTTGCGAATACAAAAACAAGTTTTTTGGTGAAGTCATAAATAATTCTTTATGATTTATGGATGCCGTCTGGGATTCTTTTATCATTGTCAGTATTAATATTTTTTTTTATTGTTTCTGTTGGTTCTGGTAAACTGAAATCCTTTTAAGACATATTTTTAAAATTAAAAATTTTGTTTGAATAAAAAGAGCTTTATTTGGATCATCTTTACAATCTTCTATGAAAAATTTTTTGTATTTGTTTCAAATAATATTACCAATAAAATGACATAATAAACCATGCGAAAAATTTTCGTAGGTCAAAAGGCAGCAAAACGTTACATGCTTTTTAAAAATTATATCATTTTTAGAATCGTGTTCTACTTATCCCATAGAAATAGCTGTTATTAGTCATGAAAAATAAAAAGTGATTGTTAAAAATTGATGTCATTAATTATAATCAATATACATTGTAACATATATAAATTTTAAGTTACAATTAATATAATTTGGGTTTTTTTTCATACTACGTAAGTCAAATTTGCAATTACGGGGGTTGGTGCGCAGAGCGCGCAAAGGGCATATATATAGTAATAAGAGCTTAGAAATATCTATTGACACATACAGGATAGACAGCTCATTTAAAAAAGGGAGCCACTAGAAGAAATAATAAAGCTCATCAACAAAAAGTCAAGGGCACATCTTTCTGTCTATATAAACTTTACCACTTTTATTTGAAGTTAGCAGCTTGTTCTTCATATTTCCTTTAAAGCAGACCAGTAATCATTATCCAGCGTAAAAAATTTATTCCCAAGTATTTTCGAAAAATGCCATAGTTTTTCGAATTCTGTAAAGTATACTTTAACATGTTATTTTCATGCTAACAATTTATTTTATCATTTTTTAAGGCTTTAAAAATATTAATACAAACCTTACTTTGAAAAAATTACATTTATAACATAACAAATGGGGTGTTTGCGTGCGGAGCGCATAGGGGGGTGGAGCCCCACTAGTATATATATATATATATATATTTATATACCTTCTCTGTAGGTATGCTGTTGGAAGGACCACTCAAAAGGAGGCTGTTGTGTCTCCCCATACGCTTCAGGGCTGTCTTACCGGGCTTGAATTTAAAGTAGAAAAATTCTCTGACGGCATCAGGACGGATGGCTAAACATACACAGAACTTTGAAGTGTTGGCGCAGGTAGTGCTCTGGCAAGACACGTCTCTTGATATTCTCTCGGAGACATTGATGTTCCAAATACCTATTTTTCTACGGCACTTGGTCATTTTGGCGATGCACGGTATAACCAATTTATTTTGCTTGCCCATAAAAGAAGAGTGTCATTGGTAGCTGGGATGCCCATCTGCATTACCAACACCTCTGTTCATTTTGTATTGCCACCGACCAACTATGGTTTTTCACTACTTGATGGGGCATGTAGTAAACACTCTTCACTATCTTTGATTGTCGGTGGCTTCAATTTTATCTTGACGCTACCCAGTGGATCCTACTGAACTAAAGCGCAAAGCTACCTTATACAGCAAGACTTTGAGCTTACTTATCGCTATTTTTATTTATTTAAAAAAAAAAAGACTATTCAAAAACCATCTTGGTATCATCAACAATCTGTATAAAAAATTTCAGCAAAATTGGTTTAGTAGTTTTTATGGTTAGCGATTACAACGGTTCGAGCGACTTTGCTTTAAATATTAGTAAGATATAACTACAGCCTTTATCACTTATAAAACCTTAATCATTTATTATTTACCAGAAAAAGAAACAAAAATTATCTCTTGGATTTTTAACTCTCACTTACAAGACAATTACAGAGATACAATTACAGAGGTGTAGCAATTTAGTAATGGATGTAAAACAAATAACGTAACTATATTTATAGAACATGAATAACAAATTTTTACTTACAATTAATAATATAAAACAATTAACACAATATTTATAAGGTTTGTTGCCGTCACAATAGCAAGTAACTAAGTTTTAAGAATTGAAAAATTGCCATTACAACCAAAAAAAAGGTTGATACAAAAACCTTTTTTTTGATCCGCTATCGAAGATAAAAAATCTGTTGTATTTTTGACTTTAGAAAATTGTACCTTTCTTACTAAAAAATAACAAAATAATACAACTCTATAAATTAAAATGCAAAATAGAGCTAAATTAGTGTTTGACATTATAAATTTATAAATAACACAGGATGTACATCTATTTTATTATAAAACTGCTCAAACCTGATTCTTCGGAAGTAAGATATTATTATAAGAACCAAGATTAAAAAAAAAGTTTTAGGCCCTGCATCATTTGAATCAATTAATATTCTAAGATTTGACTGATTAAACATACTTTCTTTCTTTTGAGCTCTCTCTATCCCTCTTATCTCCACACACATATGAAGACAGGTGTGTCATAAGCCTAAGATTACTCAATTACTAACATTTCTCTGAGAAATCTTTTTTTTGCTGATACAATTTCTACGTGAGAAATCAACATCAAGGAGGCATAATTTCTATGGGAACAAGAAAATTGCAATGTTATTTTAAATTACCTTTATGTTACATGCAAGATGCACTTTTTCGAGTAACAAACCAATTATTTCTTGAACGGAAGATTTTCTGAAATTCGATGTAAGATCGTTAAATACTCTACAGAATATTATAAAGTAATAAAGATTTATACTATTTATTACTTTCACGGGAATTCATGGCAAAGTATAAGACATTGTTGTATTAAATATCGTTATCGCTGGCTAGTCACATATGTTTAAAACGAGCACTGGACGAAGGCAAATATCGATCACATTTATTGTTTGCTGGTAGCATTAACACTATTTTAGAAGATAACCATTCGAAATACGACCTTGATCGTTGCAACTATAACTTATTAGAATTTGTTAGGGCATGTCAGATATACAACGGAAAAATATTCTGTACTCGCGACTGTTTACCAGATAGTCCCACAATTAGGAAATTTTCCTTTAAACTCGCGTAAAAACAGTGACTTTTAATTGCAGTTAGATTGTGAAATTTTTTTTAAAACTTCTTTAAAACATTGTGAAAAATGAACAATTGAAAAAGCATACGTTTCGGTGCGCAGTTTTGGCATGAAAGAATTAAAAATTCAACTAACAAAACAAAATTCTGGGATTTACAAATCTACAAGAAAGAAATTAGATTTAAAAAATTGTCTCACGATATTTTCTTGACCAATCAAATAGTTTTTACAAAAAGTCAATCATATGAACGTTATAAGTACTTTTTTCCTAATTTATGGAATTGTTTTTTGTCCAGTTTCTAACATATAAAATCAAGCTTTCATAGATATAAAAAATGTTTACAATGAGAATAGAGAAATTTTAGATCAAATTGTTAATTACGTTAATAGTAGATGCTTCAGTTTAATGAGAGCTGCCTGGATATTTTTAAGATTCCTCAATTTTTGTTGAAAGTTATAAAGTAATATTTCTGTCAATATATTTAGTAAATAAGCAAAATTTTACTTTAAAAAAAACAATTAAAAATACTACGAAAAAATAAAGAAATATTTTAACACAACTAACAATATGGTTTAAAATACCATTATGGTTACATTTAAACAAAATTAGTGTTAGTGCGGAATCAATGAAATATGTTAATATTCAAAAATGAAATAATTTTAATTACTTACTTAATATATCGCAAACACGAAAAAAAAAAAAAAAAATTATATACACTAATAGAAAGATTAAACATAGTATCTACTAAAGATCATAAAAGATTTTTTTTAAAGTAATTATAAATAAAATAAACAAAGCAACAGAACTTAGGAATTTGAGAACGGTAAGTAATGTAATATCAATGACATTTGAAAATGCTGTAAAAGATATGGGCTTTATAAACCATGATAACCAAATAGATGATATTTCTAAAGAAGCCAGTATTGTCACGTTACCAATTAAGTAACGACAATCTTTTGCCTGATTTTTTGTGTCAGAAAAGATCCAAGGAAATAAGATTTGAAAAACGTACAAGAATTATATTATACAACGTTTAATGAACAATAATTAAAAAAGTGTACTTTTAGCTTTAAAAAAAATTTACAATTAGAAAACAAATAAACTGAGAATTTTCTTTTACCCATACCAATTGTAAGGGGCATAAATAGGTCTTGAATGTTAATACTTGCGCTTCAAGTATAATATAAATATAAGAGGTGGAAAAAAACTTCTCTAAAAACGCGTAGCTCCTGATGGTGGCACGAGATAATCGGAGCTCGTGGCCATATGGCTTGGTAGTTTACAGGATCTCGTGAGCCTGGTTCTGTCATGTAAGTCTGGTATAGGCGATAAAGACGAAAAAAGCTTTATCATGCCTCTTTTACTAGCTGTAAGATATATTGCATCGAGAAAGTAAGGTTAAAGAATCTCGAGAAAAACAGCTGAAACAAGGCTGGTTAGCTTTCTCTGCTTCTCCTCTCTTAAAAAAAAGACGATTCGTAGCGGTGGAAGAAAACATGTGTATATGTACGTACATAAGCTCGAAGGTGCTTAAAAAAAAAAAATGACGCTGAGCTTGAAAAATAACGTAAAAAGAAAAAGGGAAAGTCAGGCAGTAGTCTTTTACGAGCAATAGAGATAGGTAAGACTTTCCTTCACCCTTTAACTACTGCGTAACAATTAAAAATAATAAATTTATTTCTTTTGCTTATTCTTTGTGTGTTTTCTTGTTACTTTTACATGTGGCCTCAACACCATTAAAAGTTACCATAAAAAAAAAAAGAAACAGTTTCATAAAAGAAATTGTTTTTAGTAGTCTTATGTTTAATTTAATGAACCATTAATAAGACAAGGATCAAATCACGATTTTTAAAATCTTACGTAGACAAAAAAATAAAATTTCTTTTAATAATGATCAAACAGGTTCTGGAAAGACATTTACTCGTAAAATGTTAATTTATTATTTCATTTATCGACGAAAAAATTTTTTGACATGGTAGGGACTGGTATATCAATAAGTTAAGTAATATTACTTAAGTAAAGAATGACCAGGCATAAAAAATTTTATTTATTACTAGACTTATATATTATATCAAATTTGTTTTTGGAATTTAATTCTGAAAAAAGATTTAGCAAAGTAGAATAGATTTTATTCGACAAGACTTCCATAATCTCAAATAAGGCCGTAGAAATAGTTGAAAGAGGATAACGTGGTTAATGCGATTCAATTATCTATTTTAAAAATAAATCATTTGTTTTGGACGTAGATATAAGACTGATGTTTGGTCATTGTGTTGCATTCTAAAACTTAATATCAATATTTATTTCACTTAAAACATTTTTGAAATGATTATAAGATACTCGAGTACAATTGTCAGAGCCAATTAAAAAAAGCAACAGATGTGTTAAAACCGGCCGTTTAGGAGGTAGGTGGTTTTGAAAGGAGACAGAAATTGAGGATGGCCAGAGTCGTCTTCGAGGGTATCGGTCACCAGTGGAAATTGAGCAGCAGTAAGCACCCAGTGCCAGAGACTCTAGGCCTGGAGAGGTAAAGCATTTCTGCTGGAATTTCTCCTTACCATTTAATTTGGTGCCACTGGTAAGTAGTTGGGTGGTGATTCACGTCATTCGAAAAAAGCCCGTAACCAGGGCACTTGTGTCTTTCTCTCCATTTTTTGACAGTAGTTAGGCGTAGAGCAAGTAGTGCCGATCTGGTTCATGGGAAAGGGTTGAAATGAAGTAGACGCACTTAGTTTTATGTGGTAGTAAACATTGGTATTTTATTAATATCAATTAGTACTCTAGCCCCTGCTGTAGCGTAGTTTTGTCGATCGAGCGAGAATCTAGCTTTGGCTTGTAATCGAATGATACAGTTGAACAACTTTAAGGAGTTGCACAGCCCTTTTTATAAACTATAAGCTTGTATCCTACTTTCGATGTTTACCATAAACTAGTAGTTGCCACCTAGCAAGTAATAGGCGGTACTATCAAGTGCACAGTTTGAAATTAGTGCAGCTCACGACATTTAAAAGTGAAATTTATGTAAAACGATTAAATTTATTGAAAAGTTGATATATTAAGGAATAAAAATTAGTAAAGTAATACCTTGGACGGTAGCAGATGTTTGCTCCAAACTTTTTGGTAAAAATATTTACTTTTCGAAAAATAACAACATACTTATTTCTCATAAGAAATATAATTACGTATTCAAGAATAACATTCTAAATCATTTAAAAGGAGGCATGAAAACACGTTACAGCAAAAATCATGCTACTGACAAAGGTGTTGATTAATCCAATTGGGATATTTATAGAAAATTTTTAATTAAATTTCTGAGCAATATTCATGAATACTTACTTCTACATCGAATTAACTTAAAAATTGGAAAAATTGTTACGTTAGTACGAGATGAAAGTAAATTTGATGGCTTATCTAATGGTACAAGATAACAAATTACAATTTTACTTAAATATCGAATAAGAGCCAAAATTATAAATAGAGAAATAGTTACAAAAAAAGTTCTAATGTCAACCAGTGGACAGTGGGTGTTTTAATACCCAAATAAGAAGTTATACTTCTACAAAATCATATGGCAGATAATACAATTATGAATATACACATACCTTCTGTGAAACGATACTGTGTATAAAAATGGTGAAATAATGAAATAATCGTTGGAATTAGTATACCTTCTTTAGGTGGGTGTGATTTCCATAAACATTTTAATATTTTATAACTGAGCAGTTATAAAAAGTGTCTATAATGGTACAATAAAATACAAACAATATAGAGGCTTTCTTTAAATTTTCCAACAGTTTTAAAACAACTTACTGCTTTCACTGATAATATTTGTAACGTCACCATCTCATTTATCATATATGCTCACACACTTTTTCTAAGTCTATATTTAATATGCAAAATTTGATTGTAATTAAAAAGTTAAGACAAACCATATGGTAGTACCGTTTTCTTCAATAGCATAGTAGTACATGCCAGTAAACATCCGTCAGAATGTTCATCAAACAAAGGTTTATTTAACGGATATTCTTAAAGTATCGAAAGTATACCACAAATACTATAAGAAATACTAAAAAAATACGGATCGTTTAATTGTACCCTCTTTCACATGTTCAATTTTAAAAATTTGCAATTTAACATTTAACTTTACGGGAAAATTATTTAAAATTGCACTTATGAGATCTGCATAAGCCTCTAAATTATTGTTTGTATGATAGATTACTTTTAAATGAATCTGCAACATTTTTTAATAGATCCATGAACTCTTTTTTTTCTGACAACACAAAGAAGAAAAGGTCGAGTATGCGTAAAAATGTGTATGTAAGTTCATCCACGAGAAAAATAGTTTCCAACTTTGATGCATATATTTGTGCTTTTTTTACCTTTCTAAATTGTGTTTATAATAGCAAAGGAAAAATTGTGACAGAAAAAATTGCAATAAAAACAAAGTACTTAATTTACATAGTATGGAAATGTTTTTTTTTTTGAAATTATAAAATTTCTGAAAAAATGTAGAAAAATACAAACAATAATTTATTCATTTAAAAAGTAACAAATAAGTTATACATAAATAAATGTTTTTTAATACTTATGGAAGCTACTCTGCTAATATACATTGTTATCGGGAAAAGAGTATTATCGGTATGATATGCCTGTTACGTCCAAACTTCTATAAGTGAAGAGCGGAGCTCGAAGATTTGTTTTACAAACAAATAAATTGAATTTTATTACGTCAGAAACTGGCAGTTGGCCCAAAGGCCTCATTTGTTTTTAATAACGGTATACTTTTCTTTGAAATCGTTGACTTGGGGTTGTAGTGTTAGGTTTCACCAAGCGATATGCAGGGAGTGGTGTACGCTAAGCTAGCGTTGATCTACTGTTGGAGTTTATGTTTTATGTAGTCATACGGTAGTAAAGTATCTTATTATTCTTTTCATGTCACGTCCTTGTGAAGGTCTTTGTCATACGTTATCTTTTTAATTTCTCCCTAATATTTAATTTATTTATCAAGGTAAGAATTATGTATCAATTAATAAGTTTATCAAAACTTGATGCGTTTCATACAACTAAGTAACTAGAATATCTTTGGATTAAGAAAAATTTATATAATTAACAACCAGGGTACATTTTCTCTAATAATTTATGAAGTTAAGAAAAGCCAGAAATAGTTAATTTTTTAAGTAGTATAAATAATAAACTTTCAGATTTACATTAAGAATTTTATACAGTTAATAGTTTTCTTAACTGAACTTATTTCTATTATCTTTGGTTAGCTACTGTTTGCGCGCACGCTGTCGTAAGATCTTACTAGGTAAACTACAACGATGTTCCTAATTCTACACGAGAGCACTCGTAGTGATGATAATAATAAGGCTTCTGCTTTTAACGTTGGAACCCAAGTCAACGGCCCTTTCTTTCTTGTTTCTCCTTAATTAACTTTGTAGGCGAGCTTACAGTGGCCTGGTTTGCTCGAACTTTTCTCATACAGCTGAGTCTTCGAACTAAGTCTTGCATTCGCTTGAAATACAGGCCTTTAACACGTAGTTTAATCATTAAACTAAGTCTTACATTCGCTGACAAGACGCAACAGAACTCACTCTGCAACTCTTTTACCCAACTTTGGAGCACTTGATGGAACAGAAATGGCGAATAATGTCATGTGCAAGGAGTTCTTATACTCTTGCGTTTAAGGACGACGCGTTAAGTTGGGGATCCAAACGACCAATCAGAGCTTAACCTAATAACCCTCGACTGACAAGAGCACAGTTATGGTGCAATAATTTTACAGTAATTAGTGGTTAAAACTGCTGATCTCTCGGATTAAACATTACGTTCAACTTTCTGTCGAAATTGTAAAGATATTTCTTCTGTACATCCACAGTAAAAAGTGTTAAACTTGTTGATTAATCACAATATTTGGTGTACTTATGCAAATTGATCTTGTAAGATGAGCGTCTTATAGGGTTGTTTGAGATGGCACGCGTAGTTCGAGTTTTGTGATGGTAGTTTGTTTCAAAAAAAGTAAGATATACGTCACGTGATTGTAAAAGCAGGTTTAACGCTTAGTGTTCTGAGAGCACTGAGCTTCGGCTTTATTTTATAATTTAAAAAGTGAACCTCTGTGCTTCGAAGTGATAAATATTAAGTATATGATATGGGATGTGGGATGTCGCACCCCCCCCCACCCCATAGCTAACTGCTATTCTCACCTATCATAACAGCTGAAATAGTCGAACCTCTGTCAAGTACAAAATAAACACAATTATCATGTAGGCAAATAATTCTAGTAATTTAAAGTATGTATTAAGTCTAAAGAATAAGATATAAGAATTATGTCTAACATACAAATTAATAAAATTTATAAAATAAATCACTATTTCTTGAGACTTCGTCGTTGCAAGTCTATCGTATTGAACCCATTGAAGGTGATGTTGTGCTTCAGTTATGATTTTAGAATGGTTTGCAATTTTGAAAAGGCATCTTAATGGTCATATTTTTGCAAAACTTGGTAGGAATGATGTTTGCACTTGAATCATGAATAAGGTGGTTTAAAGTTGTTGGTCACTTTTTTTTCTTTTCTCTCTTCTCTTTTCTTAAGGCATTACGAGGTATAGTGGTGCACTGTAACCAGAGCATAAGATAAATTTGGTATTTATCTCTTATTTCTTGATTGCAGCTTTAATCGGTAGTGTTATGCAACAGGCGTGGATGCTTTGCATTTCACAAAGTATCCTGATGGCATTGATGTTTTATGCCACATTTCTGCGGGATCCGTAACGCGTCATTGAAATCAAGTGAGTGGAGGTACTGTAGTGTTGCTGTGACGCCTTTATTACATCGTTTTTAATCTTGCGTAAGATTGTGTTCTAACACTATGAGGTTTATTGATATTGAAGTTTTATATGTTAAAAAGCCTTTTTTTTTTTTTTTTTTTTTAACTATAAGACGTTGTATTTACTGTAGGTTTTTTTATCACAACCTTATACTGCACTAGTGTTTAACTAAACTTTGTTGAAAGTTCGTAAGTTCGGAGTTGGAAATACATTTTCGTAACGTGAAATTTTTCGTCGATGGTTTTGCACGTATGTATAATTTGTTTTATGTTTACAAGTTTTATGTATAAAACAATAAACTAGTACAACTTTAACGAGTAGTATGCGTAAACTTGTAAATAAAATTTCGTGAAATTTTATTTCATTATAAAAAATTCCCTTTTTTTTTCTTGTACAAGGATTAAAAATTTGGATATAATTGGTTATAAATTTCGGACAGTTGTTCCATTAAACTATTGTGAAAAGAATTAAGGTATGGAAACCAGTTTCTTGAAATTCATGTGTGTATATTTTAAGGTGGTTCTTCACCTAACCCATTTACTTAAACTTACAGGGAAACTTGGAGGGATTGTTATTAAAGTTATAAGGCATCTTCTCTTAAAATTTCAAGTCCCTTTATTAGGAAAATATTTAAAAACAAGTCAGTCAAAAAATGCACTTTTAACATGTATTCTTATGTAGGTTACTTTTCCATACTACGATATCATGTAATATCTCGTAAAGTAGACTTAAGATCGTAATAGAAAAAGTTTGTAGTGAAAGAAGAACTTTTCAGCTTTCTAATAATATAACAAAAGTTTGGGCTAATTGGGGAAATAGTATACGATATTTAATCGTAAACGAAATGTCTGCCGTGTAAACTGCGGCAACGTCTGCTTGAGTAGGAGCGTACATGCCATTTTCAGAACCTTGCGTGAAAAAAAAATTTTTTTATAACTCTTACTCTGACTTTATTAGCTTGTTTATTCGTATGTAAATGCAATAATATTATAGTCAAGTGCCAGTACAACATATTTTATGTTGCAAATAATACGCTTATCGAAAATTAGAAAACCACAGGGTCCCGTGTTACTTTGATACGGCACCATCGTGAAGAACCACCTTAACTACTTAAAAAAATTACCTAACAGAGTTGTTATGGTTTGATCATATTATTGATTTTGTTTCTCGTTAGTCATGTATTATGAACTTATGAATAAATATACAGTTTTAACGAAGATCACATTGTAGTAACAATCGTTAGTTAATTGTATTGGCAAGACTTAGCTGTTAATTTAGTACAATTATATGAAAATAATTTTTCATATAGTGAATTGCAAAAGTTAAAAGGAAGAAGTTTTTTTTTTTTTTTTTTTTGTTTTATGCATACTCGAATAGGGGTACGTCTCGTTGGGGAAGTCTTATTCGTATTATTGCTTTTGTTAATCTAAATGTTTAAAAGTTATTCTTCCATTCTTTGCTTCAAGTGTTACTTTAAAATCATTTTTGTTTGTATTAATGATTTTGAAAATGACGTTGTAGTATTTATCTAAATTTTCTTTTGAGGGCTCTTTTATTGCGTAAGCATTAATACCAATTTCTAAATTCTGAGGTCTAGCATATTTATCATATTTTTTTTTAATTTTATGTTTATACTCAATAAGTTCATAATGGGCTTTTTAATGCATGTCTCTTAAACAACAGATCAAATCAATAAGATAATTATTCAGAGACTGCATTTGATTTTTGCTTGGATATAGATTTAGTGGACATGTTTTTCTGTCTTATACTCATTTATATGGTGCAAATCTAATAGCTGTATGCAGTGATGTATTGTATTCATGTATAGCAAAAGGTAAAACTTCATCCCAGTCCTGTTTAGGTGTAGCTTTTGTTCTTAAAAATCTTAAAAGCATAGCATGACTACGTTCTAGTCAACCATTAGATTAGGGATGGTAAAGAGTTGTGGTCTTAAGGTTTGAAACGAAATTTTGGGCTTAATTTTTTAATAAGTTATTTCGAAAACTCTCTTCATTATTGCCGAGTACTGTTTTAGGCACTTCATACAACGCTATAAAGTGTCATGCCATAGCGTCTGACACTGTGATAGCTGTCATGTCAGGTATAGCTACTGCTACTCAGTATTTTTTAAACAGATATTGTATAGTTGAAATATGTTAATCACCATCACTAGATGTTGTTGTTGCTAATCGTTCTACAGTATCACTGGCTAGCTTTGAGAAAACTTCAATTGGAGCATCAGTTTATATCATAGGTTCTTTTGTTTTTGTCCGTGTAAGTTTTTGTTCTTATTTTGCATTTTTGGACGAAATTTTAATCATTTTTTTTCATACCTCCCCAGTAATGCAATTTTTGTTCTCTTTTATAAGTTTTATTAATATTTCTAGGTCTGCCGAAGAGAATGTTGTGGCATTCTCTTACCTTTTGTTGTCTCATTTTATTTGAGAAATAAGCACATTTAGCGAAACATACAGTTTTTTTAATATTAACATGAGCGAGTTCTTGTTGCTTTGGAAAATACTCCTCTGGGCGACTTGTCGGTTATTTTACCCTTTCTGGACATTCTCGATGTTCCTATATTTTTATTTTTTATTGCTTTATCTTAACCTGCTAGGCATTCGTGAAGATCTTGAAGCTATATTTAATCTTTTTCTCTTTCTTTGATGAACAAAGAGACAACTAGTTTATTTTTATAATTGGTTGTTTCCACGTCACCTATTTGTGGTTGCGTTTTATTTAATTGAGATTTGAAGATATTATTTAAATCTAGTAACAATTTATTTTTAGTAGAATTAAGCGTCAAGTCGGCTGAAATAAACGTTGCAATGTTGTCTTTTGCCTACGTTTAACTTTCTCGTGTGCTTAGTATTTCGAGGTGATCGTTTTCTGTTCTTATCAAAAGTCTTATTATAGTGCTTTTCTTACGAGTAATTTGGTCATCGCGTTCAGCATTTCATTGCTGCTTGAGTAGACAGTGTCAAGTTACTCCACTTCAGGGCATAATGCTGTTTTATGAATGTGTCTCGCTGTTTAGCACTATATAAAAAGGTGTATTGGGCATACTACCATGCGTTTTTTCTTGCTCTCTAGCTTCTATGCTATCTTTTTGTTCAATGGTAGAAACATAAAATAAAGCTCTTTCCATACAGTATTGACATCGTCTCCTATTACTATAGATTAAGCTTTGGAGCGTCACAAAGGTTATTTTGATCTTATTAGAAAGCTCCTCCTTCTATAGAATTTTTGGAGTCATTGGAATAGTAAAGTGCATAAGTAAATAAAGTTTTTCAATTTTAAAAATTTGCTTTGGTTGACTTTGGTTCGCTATTTTCTGTTGTTTCTGGCAGTATTTAATAATTCCAATATAAAGATGGGTCAGCAAAATTTGTATTTAAAAAAATATTAGTTAAAGAATATAAATTATCATTATTTTTATTAGAACTGCTCTCCAAAGAACCTTTATGCGTTGATCTGCGAGCAGTAGATTCCAGCTTTGGATTTTGCTTTATTTTAACAACCATTTCATCTTCTGATGTACTAAATAAGTAAGTGTCGAACTTAAATTCTACTGATTTTTGAGGTGCAGTTTCGTTTTTTTTTATTTGTAGAAGTCGTAAAAGTTGACGGTTGTACCAAGGGGTTAAATATTTCTTCCAAGTCACTGGCTCCAGTAATAGATTCTTGTTGAGGTTTATTATCTGATGTGGTTAGAATGAATGATAAATCTGGCTTAGTATTTAAGAGACTGGAATGTAAAGATTTATCTCTTTGGGGTATTGGTGCTTGCTGGTTTTCTTTATCTTCCAATGTATCTAGAATTTTTGTATTATCAGAGTCCACAGAGGCCGTAGATCTGTCAGGAGAAGGGGAATTTCGTTTTTCTTGAGCTCGGTGCTTAAGTAACCTTTGAGTTATGGATGGTCCAGTGAGTTCTACTTGCTCTCCTTCCGTTCCTCAAAGTATAATGAGAGGAGAATTGTTAGAGCCTTTTTTTCTTTCGCTCGTTGCTTGCTTCGCTGTAGTTGTAAGTTCGGGCTTGCTTCAGTTTTGATGTGTATATAACTGGCTCTATAATCATGTACAATAAATGTTTTTGTTTGTCAAGGTATTCTTTAAATAGGTTTGAAGGGTTACATACGGGACTGTTATATTTTATAATTACTTGAGTCGCTGCCAGAGCTCAAACTGTTAGAGTGACTACTGCTTCTGTTACTGCAGCATGTAAAAATATTTCAAAATCTTTTACGCTTCTCCTTAAAATCCGTGTTATCTTGAACGGTAACGGTATTTATTTTACAAGAATCGCTGGGGTTACGCTATAAAGCGTCAGAATTTGAATTCAAACGTCTGGGTTTGTACTTATAGGTGTAGTTGTACCTGCATAGTTTCGCTCTTCATTGATTAAAGCTACTCATAGGATCTTTTATTAATTCAATTTATATTAACGGCTCATGGTCTCTGTAAATTTTAAATTTTCGTTTGTATAAATTGTGTCAAAAATAAGGTACGGATACTATAACTACCAAATACTCTTTTTTAGTAGTGGAGTAATTTCTTTCACATTTATTAAGAGTGCGAGACATGTTGGATACAGGATGGTCTTCTTTTGGTTCTCTTTGACTTAAAATAGCATCGAGAGCTGGGTTAGATGCGTTGGTAGTTAAAATAAATGGTTTATCAAGATCAACACTCGCCAGTACTAGGGCCTTACACAGGGCTGATTTAAATCTGTCAAAGCTCTTTTCCTACGTCTAAGTCCAATTGAACTTTTGACTTTTCCATAATAATAGGGTTAAACGCTCTGTTATTTCAGCATAGTCTTATAAAAATGTCTATAATATCCTGTGAGACATAAAAATTCTCGAACTTTTGTACAATTTGTTAGTGTTGGAAGATTTTTAACTGCTTTAAGGTTTTTGTTTTTGTTTTTGTTTAGTTTATGTCCTTCATATGTTGTTTCAGGAGTTAAAAATTCGCATTTATCTAGCTGTTATTTTGAACCAGCATCTGATGGTCTATGTAATGATCTTATTTCTTTTATTTTATGTTTTTTTAAAGTTTTGGCTCATATAGTATCATCTAAAAATGTAAATGGTTCTGTGCCTTGTAGTGCCAATAATACAGGATCTATGAGTCCTTGCAATGTAGTTGGTGCGTTGCATAATCCAAACGGCATACCAGTATACTCGTAATAAACGTACGGAGTACTGAAAGCAGTTTTATGGCCATTATCCAGAGATACTTCAATTCGATGAAATCCATTGGTTAGATTGAATAGTAAAAAAAATTTTGATTCACCAGTGTTCTTTAATATTTGTGTAATATTTGGCAATAGGCAAGTGTTCGAGGCGTATGCGTTAGCACACACTAGGCTTGGATAGGGTGATTGGGAAAACACAATAAAACACAATAAAATTAAACAGCATAAAATAACAACTTTTAATGTCACTCAAAGGCCAAGAAAAATCACAGTTAATATTCACAAAAATAGTAAAGGTCAAAATAATACAGGAGAAAAGAAATAATGTCTATAGTCTTAAAGCAATGAACTATTAAAATATATAAAAGCGAAGAATGTAGAAAGAAAAGAGTCAAGTTGAATAACACAATATGTAAACACACACTGGCCTTGAGCTCGCAAGAGAGTTTGAAAGTTACACGAATAAATGTGAAAATAAAAGCACTGATATAATATAACTGATTGAAATATTGATTAACGAAAAACGATTGTCTGTAGAAATGCACAATTACTGTCTGTAGAAATACACAATTACTTTCTGTAGAAATACACAAGAGTTTCACTGAATCTTGCTGTTGATAATTACTGGTAGTTCGATGAAATTAACTATTTGAGCTGGTCTGCAGATTATGCAGTGAGCAACTTAAACAAAGCACTAAGTGCACTGCACTACACAACTGAGTTTTGTCCACTGTGTTGAGAGAGTTAATCAGAAGAATTACACTAGAATTTAAGGTGATGTATGCACCTTCAAATGCTAGAGTTTGGCAACGTTAATGAAGAGAGTCTATCTTCGACGAGAGCTGAGTATAATCTGGCGCTTACAGTATACAAAGCTTGCCACGTGAATACGCACACACACACCTGCAGCGCGCCAAGTCGACCAAGCGCATACACACAGAGCGTTGAGCCGACAGAGACTGCAAATGTACACAATGTATACAAAAGCCGGGCCTACTGTCGGTCACTCTCATTTCCAACAGCAAGCATCAGGTATAGTTTTAGCGCTTAATTTTCTGTAATCCATTACGAGACAATCTTTCTTTTCTCCGTTGAATCCTCGCTTGTTGGAGACAATCCACAGTGGACTATTAAACGGGCCAGAAAAATAGTTAATGGCTCCTCTTGTAATAATTTATTGATCTGATTTCTGATATTCTTGTGTAGAGCGGGAGGATATCTATATTGTTTAGTAAAAACAGGTTTATCGTCAGTTATTGATCCATTATCTTGTATACATAACGTACGTAAAGTAGCATCTGCTTTGATATAAAATAGATGTGAATAATTTTTTACAACTCGGCAAAGTTGTATGTAGCTTGTCTTATTATGACAATGCCGGCAAAATTTTTTCGTAATATATTTAATTTTTTTGTCTGTTGTTATGTTAGGAACATTATCACTAAAATCTACGTCAAGAAAATGTTTTGAATCATCTAGATTAGAAGGTACGAGATTTTGTGAAGGGATCCCGATTCCCGCTAGCTTTTTTCTTGGGTTTACAGCCATCGTGAGACAGCGGCCTTTATCGTATGTTACTGCTGCTTTGCCTATGAATATACCACGAGTAGTTTTTATCAAGCGCAAGTATGCTTGCCCGCGGCAGTTAGTTTGCGTTACAGGAATTTTTATGGGAACTCTCAATTTGGCTGGTATTTTGTATACACGATGTTTGTCAAAAGTTACTCCTGTAGGTTTAAAATGTTAAAAACTTGAAAGAGATTTCGAGTTTTCTTTATTTAAGCTAATATTATCTATAATTTCATAAAAGTTATTCTCATTACCTATATATTTTGTCATTGTATCAAGTAATTTAAGTCTACGTTCTTTGTTATTTATTGTTACCATTCTTTCTATGAATGAAATGGGACTTAGAGGACTTCTTTTTAGTATCAAGGCTCTTTTATCATAACAAAGCCTATCCTATTCTTTGGCTGGAAATAAGTATTATAATATTCCTGTCTTACTGAGGGGTGCTTCCTTTGCTCAAACCTAAAAAACTTAATTTTTATTAAATACTTTTAACGCTACTGTTCCTGATGTTATGATATTTTAAGAAGTTAATCCAATAAGAGCAACTCTTGTATCAGCACTTATAATAACATTTGGTGGTTATAAAGATGTTTTAATAGAATTGACGTCCGCTCCAGTATTTATGATAAAAATGTCATTACTTTTATTTAATTATTAAATTTTCAAATTTCACTGTCAGCGCATTGCCAATGTTTTTTGCGACGGACACTCAGACGATTGCACAAATTGGTTCGTCTGTGAATGCTGATTGCGGTCCTTGTTTGCTGCTTCGTCTAGGCCACGAGCACCATTCCCGTTTGAAGGATAGCATGGCTCAGGAGAATTGGATCTGAAATTTTGCTGATTATTCGAAGAGTTTGATCTTGAGCGAAAGCTAGTGTCGTTCCATGATTTTCGTGGTATCTGAATTTTTTTGCAAGTGTAAGGGTAAATTCCTATTAGAGAAGTAAATGAGTTACCAAATACACACTGCAGTAGGCTTGTGTGAAAGGGAAAATTTAAATAGGCTAATAATTGGTTTTGAATATGAATTTTTTCAACTTCTTCTGCTTGTAAAGCTACTTGTAAAGCGCTGGCAAATATTTTTGGTTCTATTTGACATCATGTTAACCTTGAATCCATCGGGTAAGCCTAGCATTAATACTTCACGACCAAGTATTTCTAGATATAACTTAAAATCAGGCTGTTGGTTTTCAGGAATGTTGTTGGAAACGGCTTTTATTTTTGCTGCTCTAGAATCTTGATTAATAAGTTGGAAGATTCTCTCATCAAAGTCGCGAACAACTTTTCCCATGTTTATCTAAAAGATATTAAAGTCAGCGATTTATAGAGTGTGAGTCTTAGAGTAAGCTAAGTGTGCCTTTAAATAAAGTTTAAAATCGTCTAATGTATTTATTGTTAATTCATTTGGCCAGCTTCTTGCTCTACTTTTTTGCTTGGAAATGGTTGTTCTAAGAAACATTGACTCTTCCACATTCAAAATAAGGGACCAACCATTTTCAACATTTTTCCAGAAATCTCTGAAAGGTGTATTTTGACTACTGTATATTGGTCTGTGTAAGGCAGCTTGACTTATACAAAAAGCTAAATTATTAAGGGCTACGTTACGTGGTTATTCAAGGAATTTAAGTGATTTTTCTGCT
Source organism: Copidosoma floridanum (assembly GCF_036245765.1). Lineage (NCBI taxonomy): Eukaryota > Metazoa > Arthropoda > Insecta > Hymenoptera > Encyrtidae > Copidosoma > Copidosoma floridanum. The sequence continues at coordinate 5,583,059 of NW_028321911.1, forward strand.
TTACTTGCCCTATGGTATTGTTTAAGTAGCTGTACCCTTGTAGCTATATCTGCTATCTTGCGTATTTCCTCAAGTGCCTGGTCTATTATAAAAAATGTTTGAAAATATATACAGAAAAAAATATCGAAATTAAGCGAAAAAAAATAAAAAATGATAATTTGGATTTAGTTGAAGCAAACCCTAAGTAAAACAAAAGGTTTATTTCCCCACAAGGGATGCCAATTTGTTACGTCTAACTTTCTATAGGTGAAGGGTGAAACACGTGGATTCGTTTTACAAACAAATAAATTTAATTTTAGTTTGTCAGAAACTAGCTGATGTCCTGAACGTCTTATTAGCTTTTACTTACAGTATACTTTTCTCTTAAATAGTTAACTTGGCGTTGTGGTGATAGATTTCATTGAGCAATTTGTATGGAGTGGTGTACGCCAAGTTAGCGTTGACCTACTGTCTACGTTGTACTACTGCTTGAGTTTATGTCTTATGCCATATGGTAGTAGCGTATCACATTGATCCTTTTATCTCACGTCCTTAAAAAGGTCTTTGTTATACGTTGTCTGTTTCATTTTTCCTCAATATTCCATTTATTCATCAAAGTAAAAGTTATGTGTCAATCAATTAGAACAGAAGATCTTGAAATATTATATAGTTAAGTGATTGGAATGTTTTTAAATTAATAAAATAAATTTAATCAATAACCAAGTTATGTCTTATCTGATGATTAAATGAATTAAGATAAGTCAGAAATAGTTGATTTCACAAAAAGTACAAACAATAAAATCTTAGATTCGCATTCACAATGTTTATACATTTTATAGCTTCCTTAATTTAACTTACGTTTATGATCGCTGGTTAGCTACTGCTTGTGCGTACGCAGTCGCAAGAACTTACAACGTTGACCGGAACGATGTTCCTAATTCCACACGAAAGTACTCGTAGCAACAAGAATAATTAGAATTCCGCTTTTAACGTCAGAACCGAAGTCGACGGACCTTTCTTTCTTGTTCCTGTATGATTCATTTTCCAGGTAAGCTCACAGCAGCCTGGTTTGCTCAAGCTTTTCTCACATAGCTAAATTACCAAACTAAGCCTTTCATTCGCTTAAAAGACGCAACAGAACCCACTCTTTAATCGTTATAGCTACTTTGAAGCACTTGATGGAAGAGAAAAGGTGGAGATTGTTATGTGCGAGAAGTTTTTATACTTTTGCGTTTGACGAGGACGCGGCAAGTTGGTGATTGAAACGATCAATCAGAGCTTAACTAATTACTAATTACCCTCGAGTGACACAAGCCCAGTTGTGGTGCAATAATTTCATAGTTATTAATGGTTAAACCTGCTGATCTCTCGGATTTTACATTAAATACAAGTTGCTGTCAAAATTGCGTATGATATTTCTTGTGTATAACTACAGTAAAAGTTATGAAAATTGTTGATTAATAACATTATTAGGTGTACTTGTGTGAATCAATTTTGGCAGATGAGTCTTTTACAAGATTGTTTGAGGTTGCAAGCGTAGTTTGAGTTTTGTGACGGTTGCTTGTTTCAAAACAAGTAAGACATATGTGATACGATTGCAAAAGCAGACGTATCACTTAGTATTATGAGATCGCTGAGCTTTGGATTTTTTCTATAATTAAAATATCGAAACTCTGTGTTATAAATTAAGAAATATCAAGTATATGATATAGAATGTCACATGTCCAGCATATCGTACGTAACAATATATTCATTTCCAAATTTTTGAAAATAAACATGTACCGTAAAAATATGTTCATTAAAACAATTTATTTTTTCCCAAGTAAAATAAGACCAAATGAATAAATTAACAACTGAATAACATGCACAGCAAAAATAATTTAGGAACTGTAAACTAAAGTTAAGTAAGCGTTTTTCTATTGTTGAGCCTGCTTATAGCAGAGTGGTAAGGGGTTTGCGTAGTATCCAAAAGATAAGGGATTTAAATCTCTGTGGAAACTTTTTTTTTCGGGCATGTTACTGTAGTAGTATTAAAAACCTAACGAAACTTTACCATGAACAGCTTGATAATGTCTCCAAAGATTGTACGAGAGTACTTGAAAATTGAAAATCAAAAAATTCTATACCTAGAAAGACAATAAATAATATGATAAGTTTAACAAAATCATTACCTAAAGATTTAAAACTATTTTTTTCACCTGAAATACAAATACATAGTAAAGTAACAAATTCTAATAGTATAGTAATGGTTATCCCTAGCCTTATTTTAATGAGGTGAACCCCACTAGATATTCGAATCCATGGATGCCGATGATTGAAATAAAATAAATACAAACATAAATAATCTCTACCACTCCACCCAAAAAATATCATATTTAAAAGCAAAATCGAATCAATATAAAATAAATACATATAGAAAAGTATAGAATAGGAGTATTAGAATGGACCGAGTCTTCCAAAAAATCCCTATTTTTTTATACTAAATTCTTGTTAAACGCTTAGCAGTGCAGTAACCCGCATGTCACAAGGGCACCTACATCCACTCATTGTACAAAACAAATACTTTACAAAAATTTGTAATAAAATTAGTTACAAAAAAAAAAAATCTACGCTACTATGGGACGATTTAACCGTAACACTTTAACGCCTGCACGCACCGTACAAAAGAAACGCAAACATAATAGATGGTAGATTAACTGTTGAACTTATTTTTTTGCTAATAGGTAAAGAATAATTCAGTAATTATGTCATGTACTCGATTCCAGTTCCAAGAAATTTCCACTCAGATTTGAAAGCATATGTCAGCATTAAGCTCCGACATAGTAACCTGACTGTTAGCCATAATCTTTGAAATTACTTACCGATAAGAAACTTTAAAATAACTGCATTTAAAATAAAAAGATTTTATATTGCTGACCAGATATGCTTATTTTTTAAAATAATACACTAAGAAAAAAACTACAGGAATTTTAACTGTAAAAACAACGGTAAAGTTTAAACTAAAAATTTTAATTATAATTTTTACTGTAATATTTAGTAAATTTTACCGTAGCTTTACAGTAATATTTTCTTTATTGTAAAATCTATCCTAATTTTATGTATCTTTAACCCTGAACCACGGTAATTTTTCCCCTTGTTAAAAAAAAAGATTACATCATTGGTCGATAACATAGATACTTATATTATTATATTACATTATGGTCAAAGAAGGAAGGGCGATAATTCCGTTATAATTTTTTGTTTCGTAACCAATAAACTTTTCAGACTCTGTAATATGCCTTGTTAAGGTTGTAAAAATTAAACAGTATACATAACGTGACTAAAGATAAAAGCACAGCACTTTCTCGCAGATGCATAATTATCTTGCCTTTAATAAAGGAGGAAGACATTTAGAAAAAAGCTGTATGATATTTGAATCAATAATATATTTTTTGTTTCATTCTAAATTTTTTTGTACAAAAGTTGTTTTATTGTAAAAGATAAGATATGTCATAATAACATTTTCTTACAACAAAATGTCTGCCACTGCTCGTTCTTAAGGAGTAGGTAACATAACAATCACTAATATTTTCGCAAAAGAAAACGTTCAAAAAAAAGTTATCCGTTAAAATTTCATACTGGTCCGTATTGTCATCGAGAAAGTCATCTTTTTAGTGTTTTACAATTTTAAAAAAATTTTATTTTTTTCCTTCACAATTTGTTCTACTTTGTCAAAATTTAAGTCCTTCTTCACTTCGTATCATAATGACGATGTTAACATTAATGTTGCTGTATTAAAAAAAAAAAAAAACTTTACCATATAAATTATTTTCAATTCTCTAACATAATTGGGAAGCACATTATAAATAAAATGTAAACCTGATAAAGTATGTAAATAAATTTTTTTTCGTGTATCTTTATCCTCACCAGTCGAGAATTGTGACCACCCCTTGAGCAAACGATAATTAAATCGCAATTGATGTTTTTTAGCGATTGTTCAGCATACATTGATTCGATTAAACGTTGAGGGAGATGTAATTTTAGCTTTCCTATGTTGACTCTCAAATCGCATGCAGCAAGTTTTCTATGGGGGACCCATGGACTTAAAAATTCTGGCATAACGCAACAGCAAGTGATGCTTAGGACACATATACTCTGAACTCAGTTTACTCAAAGAATTTAAAAAGTCTTGAATTTCAATTTCTAGTAAGCATTTAGCACCTTTTTGATGATGGGAACTAACTATTGTTTCAGTTAAATAAGGTAATTGCTTTAATAAATTAAAGTGCAAATCATTAGAAGGAACTGAATGCCCTTTAATCAAAGTCATGTGTCGAATTAAACATAAGATCTCCAACGCAGACATTATAATTTTTTTTTGAAGATGATTGTCTAAAATTTCAGCTGGCTTATTTGTACTGTTGCCATAATAGAATTCCTTTAACAAACAGTTTAATTCTAATAGAGTAAAGTATTTTATTCTGTAATAAAATAATTAAAAATAAAAGCTAGGTCGTATTGGAATATGCTTTTGAGGCAATCATGCATCGGATCCACTGATATATTTTGGGTTACGTCAAAATCTAACTGCTTAAAATCTAATAACACACTCTTTAACCATTCCAGTTTTTTGTGTATCATTTAACTAAATATCATTATCGTGTTTATCAGTTGTTCGCAACAAACAATTTCTTCTTTCAATCATTTGGATATTTCTTTTTTTTTTTTTTACACAACAAAAGTGACAAAAAATGTCGAGTTAAGGCTTTCTGTGAAAGTCAGCAACTGATTGGACCCAAGATAATCTGCAATTACTAAGCATAATTTAAAATAGAGTTACATTTTTTTAGTTTCATACGCAACTTCTACTTCTACGTTCTCTTAATATTTTCATCCTTTTACAGCTTTTCGAAGAACTATTTCGTTAGAAAATATTTTTTTGTCTAATGAGTGAAACAAAATAAAAAGAAAAATGTTTTCTAACTTAGATTGCCTTGGAAGGGGTAGGCAAGGGATGCTTATATAAACAGCTCTACACTTTGAAACTCCTCTGTGACTCCTGAGTGGATTATTGTTTTCGTAGTCATCGAAGTATAAGAAAAATGAAACTAGACGCTTACCGGAAAAATTTATCAAAAGAGTCTGCCAAAGAGTTCCTTGTACGAATTACCTTATAATTAGTTTCTCGTCTTCTAAAGACTTATTGTAGGATAAGATTTGATTTAATGCACCTGGTATTTCGAACAATAATTTAGGAACATGTCGTTAGGGTATAAATACCGCGCGTGACAGGCACCATTTGCAGTGTCTGCGTACCATTATTTTTGGCTTGACAAAAGTTTTAAAGTTCTCAAACGTTTTGAGCGTGCAGAATTCTGATGAGAAATTTTCCATGCAAGCACTACTTTCAAAAACCTTGTTTACATTTTTTCGGAGTCGATTTGATGATTTACAAATCTGGAAGTATTAACACGAGTTGACTTGCTTGTTTTATGAGACAATAACTTATTCACACGTAATAACACTTTTAGTTCTGCTACGCGTGAGATCAGGATGGCTACGTAACTTTGCAACAAACCGTGTCATGTTTTTATCAAGAGTATGGTTACGGCTTTGCGTTGGCTTACACACATTATGACTACTCTCTTGACAAAATTCAATTTGCTCATTAAATGACACATCTTATGCACACGATACCTCAACATTTAACAATTATTCTTATGGTTAGATAAAGTGTTAATTGTATTTACATCTGAATTATGTTTTTTATAAAGATAATAACGAAGAGATTTTTCATTATTAAAAATCTTACCGCAGTATGTGTCACACATAATACTTGAGTTTGGACCATATGTATGAGCATACTTCATGTGTCGCAGAAATGTATTGTTATTACTAAACTTTTCCGAGCAAAAAGAACATACTAATATTCCAAAGGAATGCGTTTCAATTAGTTTTTTAAGCGTCATACTTTTTCATAATATTTTCTACTTCTCCTATATGTCCTATCACTGATAGATTGCAAATATCTGCATCCAAATAAATATTATAAATTGCGCGCTGGAGAAACATCCGGAAAGGAAGTGCTCGGACTGCATATTTGCAGTCAACAGTATTTAACAATTTTAAAGCACAAGTGTAATGCCTCCAACGACAAGTCAACTTTAAACAGCGTGTAATTTACAGCAACATACGTAGCCTCAATATTTCTTATGTCTCTAACGAGAACTGGTGTAGGTTGTAGCGTTAACTTGTCTTTCCTTAAGGGTTCTTCAAGCCTTCTAATGAAAAGGTCTACGTCAGCTGCATTATAAAATAATAAACAAATAGTAAATTTTAGGTAGTCAATTAAAATTTACAAACAGGATAACAATTTATTAAATGCTTCAACATGCAGAAACAAAGAATTCCTTGTATCTTCGAAGGATAATCTACCAAAATTATCTGAACCTGTTGTATGTTTTGACTTTGGCTTTGACCCACTGATTATATATGGTGATAAATAAATTATAACAGTATCACAGTTATCTATAAAAACATATACTCTTTAAATCTGGTAACTCACTTTGAGAGAAAAACTCACTTACAGCTTCGAGTAAAATTCACTCAAAGACATTTAGAGTAGGCATCATGTCATAATTAAAAAGAAGTTTTTGAATAAAAAATGAAATCTTACAAACGTGGGAACAACGCAGGAATCAATGATAATAAAATTTCATATTCAATTTTCTTTATTGTAGCAAGGCTAGCTGATTAGGTGCGATTTTATCAGTGGCCATGAAAATATTAGTTTGCCACCAGCATCTGAATATATTAAAATGAAGTCATTTACCAACTAGAAAGAATAATATGTACAGTTTGATTCATTTAGTTATTACGTTTTGTAATAAAAATATGTTTGTCAGTATAAAGAAGAATACTAAATTAACTTTGTTCTCACCAGTTCTTTCCCATTCTGAGTAGTCAAACAACGAAATCTAGTATAAAATTCGTAAATGGACAGCTTATTTTCTCTCAAGAGCCTTGATCTTTCATAAAAAGTTTGCGTAAGTTTTTTTCCTACTTCTGCGACAGTTTTAATGGTTAAGCTTAACCAATAGAGATCATCATTTGCATCGTCTGTATTAAAAAATAAGAAATATTAGGTTTTATAGTTCTGCATTTTAACAGTAAAAGAGAAAATTTCTGTTGAATTTCGACTTACTTAGATTACAATCATTTTGCACATGTGCTTCATTTATATTTTGTTGATTTTTTTATTTAAATGCACATCTTTTCTTTGTTTTTTTTTGTGTACTCTTAGTGCTCCAATAAAGTTTCACTCAGACCAACTTTAAGCTTATTTTTTGTGTGAAATGGAATATAGTATGTACTAGTATTGTCACTGCTTAACAAATCAACAATTATACATAAATCTTGTGATTTACTTCAACAGTAAAGAGTATTATGAAAAAACAAAATAAGCTTACTTGAACTAATTTAAAATATCTGGATTACCCCCCACCTGGATGTTACGGTAGGCTCTGTCTTTTTCGGTTCTATTACTAATCGACTAAGCAAGTTACGCATAATCTTCTCGAGAAATACATGATTTTCATAGAATTCAGGTACCGTTTTCTCATCAGTGCTTAAGTTGAGGATTTGATAAGCTGGCGATATAAAATGAAACTGGTTATATCAATGGTTTTATGCCAATTGACAATGTTATCATAAATAAAATATAGTAACATTTTGTCTCCGATTCAAAAACCACCAAGCTTTAATCTGCAAAAATTAAAATGATTGTAATATTGATTCTTTTATTTTTTAATGTATAAGATAATTTATTTATTTTTATAAAGTAAAAAAGCATTCAAAGTAATGTTTAGCATACTCCTGACCCTTAAAAACTCTTTCAAAAGTAAAGTTTGATTAACAAGTATTTATCTTACCCTATTCATTCTAAGGCTCATCAGCTATTTGTTGCAATAGTGTGGACTTGATTGCCGTTTTTAATCAACTAGAACAAAACAAAATTATTCTACAATTCATTAACTTACACATGAAAAGCTAACACGACGTGAGGTTGCCTTAAGTACATTGCGAATCATAAGATAGAACTATTTAAAATAGGTATATTTGAAATGCTTACTGAAAATTCCTGGTAACATTGTTGTAAGCTTATATTTTAAACACTCAGAAAATGTTTAATGCTCACTTATTTACTTGAAAAACTATACATGGATGGTAAAACCGAGGCACGTGATTGCTGGACTTGATTAAACGATGCAGGTTAAGGTTACGTGTGTACACCTAAATAGTATACGCATGTACTCAACATTACTTCTTTACCATAACGTGAATTAAAATCAACATACAATAATGTAAGTATTTATGTTATCAACCACTGGTTGAATCTTTATTTTTTAATCGGGGTAAAAATTATGGAGTTCAAGGTTAAAAGTATAGTAAATAACGATAAATTTTGCAATAAAAAAAATATTACAGTAAAGCTATGGTAACATTTACTAAACGTTACAGTAAAAACTATAGTTAAAATTTTCAGTTCCGACTTTACAGTTGTTCTAAGAGAAACAATTTCTGTAGCCTTTTACTCAGTGTATAAATTGTCCTTGCAAACTCTCTTTATTGATAAGCCCATTAAAATGAGCAGTAAAAACTTGTCGAATAGAATTATATAAGTCAACAAGAATTTATAAGATAAGACTAAAAACTACCAAACAGTAGTTACGTAACGAAAAAAATTATTCCACTACACAAGTATTGTGTACAAATAATCCTTTAGCCACACAACAAACTGAGATTATATTACAAGGTACGAAGATACTACCGATCAATAGTAATTGTAATCTTCATGCTTCCGGCTACATCCTGTATCTGTGCTCTCAACAGTGGCACTCAAAGTAGCACGAAGTTCCAGTAATTGGCTGTATGGAGCAAGACGTAAAAATCCAAAGAACGTAACAGTATTTTATACATAATAAATTAATAAATAAACCCCAAGCTATTTAACGCAATGACCCGGCGAGCCTACAGGTCACTTTTTTATTGAATAAATTAATTAAATAACGCACGCGACTTAAACTGGGATTAAATTGGTGCTTGTGTTATTGAATTAATTTGATCATCACTAAAGCGACCTCAAAAAGCCTTTTTATTTATTTATTAAGGAACTAAGCAACCAGTAAGCGTCCAAGGTTATTTGGGAATTGGTGCTTGTGGTATTAAATTACATTATTCATTAACAAAGCGACCCGTAAACGCTTTGGATTGTGTTGAGATTGCCGCTTGTGTCATTAAAGTATGTATTTAAAAACAAACCTACCAGTAAGTGCCTCAAGTTGTGTAGTCATTGGCGCTTATGTTATTAAATTAATTTTTTTTATTTATAAAGCGACCCGTAATCACCTCGGGTTGTGTGGTGATTAGGGCTTATGTCTTTTCATTTATTTATTTATTAGCAAAGCAAGTATCAAGCACTCTGGGTTTAGTAGGGATAAGTGCTTTTGTTATTTAATTAATTTATTTATCAATAAAGTGACGAGTAAGCGCCTCAGGTTTTGTGGTAATTATTTTTTTTGTCTTTTGATTTTTTTATTATTAACACTGCAACCAGTAAGCACCACAGCTAGTGTGTGGATTTGTGCTTGTGTCAGTAAATTAATTAATTTATCAACAGAGCCACGAAAAAGCTCTCTGGGTTGCATTGTAATAAACGCATGTGATATTAAAGTTGTTGATTTATTATTAAATCGGCTAATAAGGGCCAAGGGTTGTATAGAAACTTTCACTTGTATTATTTAATTTATTTATTTTCTAACAAAGTGACTAAGTTCTGTGGGGATTGTTGCTTGTGTTATTAAATTACTTTATTCATTACAAAGTGACCAGTAAGTGCCCCGGTTTCTGTGGTGATAGGCGCTTGTAATATTAAAGTTATGAATTATATATTAATATTGCCACTTAGTGCCCTGGGTTGTTTAGAGATTGGCGATTGTGACATTAGAGTTAATTATTAAATAACAAAGTGACCAGTAAGAACCCTGGGTTGTGTGGTGTTCGGTGTTTGTAAAACTAAAGTTAATAATTAATTACTAAAGTAACCAGTAAGCGCCCTGTGTTACGTTGGGATTGGCACATGTGTTATTAAATTTACGTATATAATAACAAAGTGACCAAGAAGTGCCCCAATTTGTGTGGGGATTAGTGCTGGTGGTATTAAAGTTATTAATTTATAATTAAAGCGGCTAATAAGCGCCTTGAGTTGATAAGGAATTTGCTCTTGTTATATTGAATTTATTTGTTTAATAACCAAGCGACCAGTAACAAGCACCCTAGGTTGTGTTATGTTTGGTGCTTGTAATATTAAATTAATTTATTTATTTACAAAGTGACCAGTAAACGCTTTGGGTTGTGTAAAGGTTCCAGCTTGTATCATTGATTTTTGTTTTGAATAACAAACCGACCAGTTATCGCCTTGGGTTGTGTAGTGATTGGCGCTTATGTTATTAAATTCTTTTATTGATTTATAAAGACACCAGTAAGTGCCCCAACTCGTGTCGTGATTGGTGCTTGTGTCTTTTTATTTATTTATTTATAAGTAAAGCAACCAGCATGCGCCCCGGGTTTTGTGGGGATGTGCTTGTGTTATTAATTTTATTCATTATCAAAGCGACACTTAAGGGAGTTGGGTCGCTCCCGTGGGGAGGTGAAGGGGAGCACGTGTATGTTCATAAGGCACCGTGCGTAAGTCTGTTGCACTAACCTAGCCTAAAAACATCCGCCCTTTCGATCACGGAAAATTTATTTGTGTTCGACTCTTTAGTACTCGTTAACGTTTAAATGAAATACTTAAAAAAAATTACAGAACATTTGCAAGGTATCTCGTTTCTTCTGGTATTAATCAAATAACCTAAATACCTTCTCTATGAGAGATAAAAAATAAAGAGGAAGCGGTATAGTCAATCTCATCTTCTTTTAATAAAAAGGTGCTATAAATTTTCGAAATTAGAGGTTTTAATGGTATATCATTAAAGTATAAAGTCTTATTAAAGCCTATACCAAGTTTGAGATCATAATTTTGAGTAGAACGGCTTCTAGAAGTGATTTTGTAAAAAGCTATCGCACCACGTAAAAAGTCGAGCTGACAGCAAACAGTGTACTCAAGGCGTCCTTGTCTGCCACATAAATGAAGCATACAAGCAGGAAACAAATTCGTTTACGTTTGTGCGAATATCTTCATAACTGCAGACGCGATTTTATTGAAACTATGCACGTATGCGAATAAAGTTGTCATAAATAACATATCAGTTTTTCAAAACATTCTCATCGCTGTGTCAAGGGTAATAAGTATTTTTTGACAACTTTTTTGATAACCTACATTTGAGCCCATGTTAAAGACAATGAAAAAGGGACACTTCATAAATTTTTTTCTCGAAATCTGTAGACGCAATTGTGCCCAAATTAAGTGACTACATCCACGCAATGTTTCTTTACAACATATATTTAAAAAAAAATATTTTTATCGTTAAGTGAATTGCAATCTAACTTCCTTAAGCACCCTGGATTTTGTGGTGATTGGTGCATGTGATATTAAAGTTAGTAATTTATTATTAAAGTGTCCAGTTAGCACTCCAGTTTGCTTCGGGAGTGGCGCTTGTGGTATTGAAGTTATTTTTTTAATAACAAACCGACCTGTAAGCACCTCAGGTTGTGTAAAGATTGGTGCTTGTGTTTTTAAATTAATTTATTAATTTACAAAGCAATTAGTAAGCCCTTTGGGTTGTGTAAAGATTGATGTTTGTGTTATTGATTAATTTTTCTAATAACAAACTGACCAGTTAGCGCCTTGGGTTGTGTAGTGATTGGCGCTTATGTTATTAAATTACTTATTGTATTATTAAGGCCACTAGTAAGTTCTCCGGGTTGTGTGGTGATTGGTGCTTGTGTCTTCTTATTAATTTATTAATTAACAAAGCTACCAGTAAGTACCCCAAGGTTTGTGGTGATAAGTGCTCGTGTTATAAAATTTCTTTATACATTAACTAAGCAACCAGTCAAAGCTTTGGGTTGTGCAAAGATTGCTACTTGTATCATTAAAGTATTTATATAATAACAAAGCAACTAGTAAGCCCTGGGTTGTGTTATGTCTGGCTCTTGTGATATAAAAGTTGTTAATTTATTACTTAAGTGATCAGTAGGTGCTCCAGGTTGTGTGGGTATTGGCACTTGTGTTTTCATTTATGTATTCAATAACATACCAACTTGTAAGTGCCTTGGTGTGTGTAGTAATTGGCATTTATGTTATTTAATTAATTTATTCATAATAAAGTGGGTAGTAAGCACCCTTATTTGTGTGAGAATTGGCGCTTGTGTTATTAACTTCATTTATTTATTAATAAAGCAAGCAGTAAGTATCCCGTGCTGGGGGGTGTTTGTTGCTCGTGATAGAAAAGTTAATAATTAATCAGAAAACTCAAATGATTATACTGCTAACTTCTGTTTATTATTGAACGACGTTTCGGCCCGTACAGAAACAAGTTTCAAGGCCCTCATCAGGTTTAAATAAAACATACACAAGAATTACAATTAACTATTAGTATTAATAAAATATACAATAAAATTTCACTTTGGGGCTAAATTAAAACTAACAATTGACCGCTCAAACGGGTCGCGTCAGGCAACGTGCTAGATGTTATTATTGCGAACACAAATATGTAAAATTCGCAAGCGCTTATATAGCTTAAATTGTCTATGTATTAGAATGTAAATATACATTGTGATATTAAATACAAATACTGTCCCTATCTATAAGTCAATAAGTGTGGCTACTAAGATATTAAAATACTAAACGCAAGAAGTACAAGCATAAGTCAATAATTTTGAGTTATTATCAATAAAAAGTTAATAACAATTTTTTAATCATTAGTATCGAACATTCTATTAACATTATTATTATTGATCTGTATGTGTAACATTTCTGAGAATAATCTTTTGAATCTATTATTCTCAACGTCCAAAATTTTAACATTATCAAAATCAATGGATTGCGATGTTTCTTTTATATATTCCACCAGTGCTGATTTGTCTTTTAGGAAATTGCAATCCATTCTATGTTCATTCACTCTTGATTTGAGACATCTGGAAGACTGCCTCACATAACAAGCCTCACCATTACTTGAATTTATTTTATATACAATATTACTTTTCTCGCTGACATCAACTTTGTCCTTGCCTAATTTTATAAATTTAGAAAACTTATCGGTGCATGTAAAAATTACTGTAGTTTTGTTTTTATGAAAAATTTTTTCAATTATTGGAGCGGATTTATTGTAAAAAAAAAAAACTATTAACTTGTTGTTATTAATATTTTCTCGATTCAAAACTATTTTATTCGTAGAATTCTTCTTTTAGCCAATCTCTTATTAAAGTATTTATTAATTCAATTGCTAGGGTAATTATTTATTAGAAGGAACTTTTTTGAGCTTTTAAGATTTTGTTGATGGAATTTAGAGTCAGACAGTTTTATTCTATAATCAACTAATGTGTATACTATGGTAATTTTTTGACAGTCTGTCCCCTACACACTTCCCTTCACACTCCCAAGCAATTAATTTTTAAACGAATTTTGTTTTTCTACAATAATGTTTATGTTACTTTGAATTTCTTTCTTTTGCAATTCTTAAAAAAAAAAAAACATTTTTCAATAAGGAAATTTGAACCCTCGACTACCAAAATACGAGTCAAGTACCTTACCCTCTCTGCTACGAGCGCTGCCGACTATTGAAAATCAGTTTCTTGTACTTATCCTGTGGTTCGTAACTTATTTTTCATTTTCATATGCATTCACTGATAATACATTAACTAATCATAAGTTATTTATTAAGTTATTTTTTAAAACGAAGTTCTTTATGTCGCGTGCTGGGGGGCTGGAATTTTAAAAACGACAGATTTCCATAAAACGGAAGTCGCTTACCAGAAGTCTCTTGATTCTAAAAAAAAAAATTTTTTCTTAATAAAAAATTTAAAAAAAAGACTTAATCAGCATTAATATGATTATGTACATTTAATCGAATAAGGCGCGTTATAACGCATTAAATATAAGTATTTAATGCATTCGATGCATAAAATACCAACCTATATTTTTTAAAACCTGATGTTTTTTTGGCATTAAGAAAATGCGAATAATCGCTGTTATAAATAAATCATTTAATAAATGAATAAATTATTTAAATAAACATAGACGATAGAATTAAAAAACGTATCAATGGTTTTCAAGGGCACTTATTTTGAATTCGACAAACAAATTATGTTACAATGTCACATAATTATATAAATATATTAAACTAGCAGCCCCCGGTCTCCGCTTCACGCGCAACTTACTAAATATAACACCGTTGTGTGTTGACATGTAATGTAAAACGTTTTTAGTTAACAATTATACACATATTCCTGACACATCTCAGAACAAATATCGTTTGGCATTCTTCTCCACCTTTATCACCGCATTTTGGTGGTCTCTGGAAAGCTACAGTTAAGCTTTTTAAGCATCACCTAAACAGAGTCGTCGGTAAAAAATTGCTTACTTTTGAGGAATACAGTATGTTAGCTACCAAAGTTGGAGGCATTTTAAATTCACGGCCTATTTGTTCTTTATCGTCTGATCCAAACGATCCACAAGTTCTCAATCCAGCACATTTATTAATAGGTAGGCCTATTACTCTGTTACCCACTTATGATTTTGCTGACATTTCGGAAAATCGTTTGTCCTCTTAGAACTTCATTTCAAGAGCAAGAGAAGATTTTTGGAAGCAATGGTATATCGAGTATTTAAATGAACTTTAAAAGAGACAAAAATTGCAGGGAGAAGAAGGAGAGATCCAATTAAATTCAGTTGTATTTCTAATGGAAAAAAAGATCACCTGCTCTGATTGGAGGCTGCGCGTGGTTGTTGAGATTCCCTGGAGACGATGGTGTGGTGCGTGTAGCTTCAACTAAAACAAAGAACGGAATTCATAAGAGAAATATCACGGATCTTTGTCCATTGCCAGACAAAGAAGTTGCTGAATCTTATTAGCATTTTTATAAGTTTATTTTTTGCCTTAAGTATGAATTTTTGCCTCAATCTTTCAAACATTTGTCTTTAAGCATTGAAATTTCAATACCAATTTTGTTATTAGTCATTGTTTTCAAGAAATCTCGTTTTCTTTCATTAATCATGTTTTAAAGTATTTTGTACAATAGTATTTGCAATGCCATCAATTAACTAATTTGTTGTTAAAATAAATATAAGTGTTCAATTAGTTACTCACAAGTACACCTGATTACACATTATAATCTTACCTTTATAACACCATATTTGAGGTACAATATTTATCTCGCTCTTCGTTCCGTTTTGCGACCACGGGGGAGTATGTTTTGGGGATCAGTAGAAACAGTTGAGTTCGTCAGACGCGTTGATTTTTTGTTATAAGCTATATTCAGACTGTGAAAAAAGGTTAGTAAAAAATTTATGTGTGCACTCTCGTTCATTTTTTTTGAGATGTTCAAGCTGACTTATCTGTCTCTTCTAACCCACAAAAAGCTCGATTGTTATAACCCTTACATTTTTTTGATTTTCTGGTTACCCACGGTGCCTCAAAAACGTCTATTCCTAGACACAACATTTTCGTGACGACGAAAACGCGGATCTGCCTATCCAGCAATCCCTAATCTTAGAGCAACGGCTCGCCTTGATCGACCTTCCCCCTTGGGAAAGAGTTTGGTCTACAACCCAACCAAAAGGTATTCTTAAATAACTTACGCATCATTTGACTTATTCTCTTTCATCACATACTATTAAAGTTTATCACTATTATTATTCATAATCAAAATGTAATTTTTTCACTCAGATAAACCAGGTTTTTTGCCAAAAGGCTTTTTCCTGTCCATGCTGTTTTTTATTGACTTGATAGCCGTAAGCGTTTTATTTAACTTCAATTACGTAAGTGATAATTAAGAGAGCGACACCTGACCCCTGGGGTCTTACTCTCTTTGCGACGCAAACATACACAATCATTTAATATCATCATTTTTTAATGCATTATTTTTTTCAAAAATTCAGAGTTTAAAACCGTCGCCTACGCAACATATTATAAGAGCATATAATTCGTCTTGTTAACCTTTTATACCCTTAGGTCCTTTTAATTGTGTATTGTTAGGTTTTTATAAGCAAAACTTTTCATAAGACGGTCGGAATTTCGGCTTAGGGAGTAACTTTCTTAAAACTGACATAATTTTGTGACATGGTTATGCGCGGTCTTCCTCTGATTCTTCCAGCGGCTGTAAATTTTACTTATACATATACAGTACAGTGCTGCTGCTGCTGACTGGCGAGCAGCTTTTCAAGCTGGCTTTTATACTACTTATATGTATATGATACACTGACATTCATAGTTCAGCCGATATGTGCATAAATGTATACATACGCATGCACCAAAAGTGCAGCTATTACTTATTCTAACTGGTAACCAGTATACACCCACACGAAGAGAAGTCCATGGAAAAAATACTTAAGTAAAATATCCTGATGCATCGAAAAACGCGTGCATGCATGGACAATCACACATAAATATATTCGTAGTACTTGTATACAAGTATGTGTCACCTTTTTTTTCTTGTTTTTTAATTTATTTTATGAATTTAATTTTGTTTCTTAATAACGTACATATTCAATTGAAATCTTTTTACTACTTATGCGTTTGAACTATTTTGATTCTGGCATTTTGTTTGATGAAAAACAGATCTACTAAAATGCACACATTATTTATTGGCAATTTTGGGTTGATAATGTCAAATATGTGATCTGTATCTTATAAGTTAACAGTAACAGTATCTAAAATGATTATCCACTTTGGAGCTCTTCCTTTTAATTAAATTGCTTTGCTGTAACCACTTATTTCTGGAAGAGAAGTCCGTGGAAAAAATACTCAAGTAAAATACCCTGATGCATCGAAAAACGCGTGCATGCATGGACAATCACACATAAATGTATCCGTAGTACTTGTATAATAGTATGTGTCACCTTTTTTTTTGTTTTTTAATTTATTTTATGAATTCAATTTTGCTTCTTAAAAACGTACAGATTTAATTGCAATCTTTTTAACTACTTATGCGTTTGAACTATTTTGATTCTGGCATGTTGTTCGATGAAAAACAGATCTACTAAAATGCACACATTATTTATTGGCAATTTCGGGTTGATAATGTCAAATATGTGATCTGTATCTTATAAGTTAACAGTAACAGTACCTAAAATATTTCTCCACTTTGGAGCTCTTCCTTTTAATTTAATTGCTTTTCTGTAAAAACTCATTTCTGTACCGTTCTTTAATGCATTATTACTAATGACATTAACTTCCCACTTTTATGTATTATAAATATTGTCTAATCGTCTCAAAATGTTTTATGGCATAAATTAACCACTGACGAATTTTCTATTGTACTTGATCAAAAAGTTCTATAGCATTTCATTGTCATAATTGATTTTGAATGCATGATCGGATTCAAACTCGCAATTACGACTAAACAGCGAGTGTTGTTTTTGCTTTCCGATAGTAAGGGTGAAAGTCATATTGTTTTTAATGATAAATTGATTATACTGTTCTTGATTATACAAGTTTTAGTTGTCGTACTAAAAAAAGGTCTGTCGATGGTTAGGATAGCCTTAAGTGAAATTATAAGAATAAAGATAGTACATTGGCACGTAGTAAAGTTCTCAGAAAAGTAAAGCCATGATAATATAACACACTATTTAGGATTGCATATCATGACCAGGGTCAGCGATGAGTAAAAAGATAGCTAACGCCAATGCTACGATGCGAGACGACTTTTTGGCCCTGATTGGAGTGCCCCGCCGCGGCCAGCCGTCGAACCGGGCGCACATCTCAGGACTCGTATTGGACAGCGTCTGCTCACGAGAAGAGGAGTGGATTCGCGTGGAAATGGTCATATAGGCGCATATTTTGGAGAGACGTGGAAGGGGTATACCGAAGGTGTTTCTACGAGAAGAGATGTGGAAATGTTGACTACAGCTCTATATCTGAACGCACAGCTAAAGCAAGCGACGACACGAGTTCTTCTTTTTTGACCGCAACCGAGTACTTATATCGTATAGGTATATATTAAACTGATTTTTGCTCTCGCTCTTTTTTCTTTTTCTCCTACTTTTAATACTTATGTTGAAATTCAGTATTATTTTGAGAAAATGTTCAGCTATTTTTTTAAGGATGGCAGTTCAGTTATAATCCCTAATTTATTATTTTTTCTCATAATTGTTATCAACTGTAGGACAAGCTCCGAAGGTTATTAATGAATATAAGTGGCTTTTAGATTTCTAAGGACCAAAGTTTCGGTAGCTAAGTTACTTGATGGTTCAGCCGCCGCTCGAATTGTTTTGCTATCACAGGATCGATTCCAACTTTCTGTAGAATTTTTTTTTTCCTGCAGTTCATCGTTCAGGTTAAATTTCTCTTATTTACGTTTTATTTAAATTTATAAATAATGTTGCCAACTTTTTTTTTTTTTTGATACGCTTAAATAAATATGTTTTTTATACTAAATCTATTTAATAATTTAGTAAGTTCATACTTCTCGTTGGCAAGGCCATTTCGCAATTTCATAATAATACAATTTATTTTTTAAGATGTAAGTATTATTTATACATTAAATAATTTATACATTATAATTTAACATTTCCACTCCTCTTCTCGTAGACATACATTCGGTATACCCCTTCCACATCTCTCCAAAATGTGCTTTATATGACCATTTCCACGTGAATCAACTTTTCTTCTCGTACGCGCACGCTGTCCGATACGCCCGGTTTGATGGCTGGCCACGGCTGGGCGCTCCGATCACTTCCAAAAAGTCATCTCGCATCGTAGCATTGGCGTTAGCAATCTCTCTACTCATCTTTGCCAGGGTTGCCAGATGATTTATGTTCTTGTCACCATCTATTAGAACAAAAATCGCACAAAGTCGCTAGTGTGCGAACATCAAAGTGCGCAAGTGTGAAATATTCTTTTAATTTTATCAAAATAAGAAATAAAATTGGTAAATACTAAATATTCTTGAAGTTTTGAGTTTTAAGGTTGATAATTAACTATCACATATTATAACACACAGACACACATGCAGACATACACACACAATACAACATTTAATTTCTAGCAGATAAAAATAATTCGTGTAAAATGTTCAACAAGAAAAATTTTTAGTTTATCTTAAATACACAATGTTACTGTTTTAGTATGCTTTATTGTACATAAAATTGATAATATAAATACTTTTTACGTATGTTATTGAATCAATTAATTTAAAAACTTTTCTGTCAAACTGATACATGGAATGTTACAGTATTTCCATCACTTCGATTTCCTTATTTTCAAGTTATTGTTGCTTATTTCAGCTTCCCTCGAGCTTGTAACAGAACGATAAATGATGGAAGAAGTGAAATCATTTAACATTTGATCACTGACTTCAAAGTTTTTGCAGCATTTCCCAATCGCATAGAAATGAATTTTTATTTTCATGATTGCTTTCAATAACTTTAATAACATTTTGTAACGAATTTTAGTTCTTGTACAATTCATAGTAGAGAACATTCTTTCAATTACAGCATTACTTGTTGGCATACACAATAAAGTTAAAGAGGATACTATTAAGGGGTACTAATAAAAAAATGGAAAGGAAGAGATAAGAAAGAGTAAGTATGTAAGTCACATAATCAGCCGTTGGCATACAAGAAAAAGATTGAACTTGAAGAATGTGGTATATACTAATAATACTATAGCTATAGTTATATGTTCGCAAGAGCCCACAGACAACCACGGTGGTATGATGATGTAGGCATTTACTACATTATCATACGGTATTTTCAAATTATGGAATTGCTCCGTAACTAAAATTTTTTTATTAATTGCCATGGCGATAGCGACTTTGAGGATTATGCATTATCGCACAAATTATCGCAAGTCGCCATTGAAAATTTTTTGTCGCCAGTCAAAGTGAAAAATCGTTCATTTTGCGATAAATCGCGCCATAGTATTTGAAAGTTCTACCATGTATTCGTGATACGATTGGGAGGGGAGGGGAGATTCTTGTTACTAGAGGTTTTTTAACTGATCGACTAAGTTAAAAGTAGAACCTATAAAACTTTGTTTTGGCTTTGATTTTGAGTCTAAAAACAACTGAGCAAGGATACGTAGGTTCTTATGTGGCTGTTATAAAAGATCATTTATTTCATACGTCTTGTAAAAAGTCCTTTGAGGGAGTCAAGTATGCGTCATGAGAAGGTACGTGTTTTAATGCTTGATTTTTGCACACTATAAGATAGTGCCGTTAAATAATTGTAAAACATTTGAAAATTAGAATAAACTGGAATAGTATATGAACAGGTTTTTCTTAAAATTTTGAGACATGCTCACTTATTCATTATGTTAAGACTTAACCGTTTTTAAACAATGTCATTGGTGGGTAACCTTCTATTCAGCTCTTGAGCCTTACTTTCTCTATTACTTTAAATAAAAAGTTTTAATTAAATTAATGTAAATAAAGTAACTTATTTCATCTTCTCACTTGGCCGAATTAAAAACGGTCATTCACATAAACTGAGTTTCTTCGGTGACACAAGCAAGGTTAAGTATTATTTATAATACTCATAATATACTCACATCTTTCACTGATGGTTTGCCGTATACTACTGCTATAAAGTTTTTTAATGTTTTTTGCAGATACATTTCAGGAGCTTCTCACACTATACGAATAAATTTATGGCTAGAATAGAAGTTAATTAGGCTTATGCTTTTTTTCAGTTGCCAAGCCAGTTTCATCAGGCCTCTTTCAGTGTTTATTACTCCTTAACATAGTCTGAGTCTATTAGTGTCTGTGTAGTATATCCAAGTTGCCTCGAGCAATACGTTGTGTCTTGCGTGTTGAATGTACTCACGGGATGCCAGAATCAAGAATAAACTAAATCCTGATGGGACAGGTAACACACGTAAAGAGAACTATTATCCTTTTTGATTAAGCGTTTTTATAACATTAATGCGAGTAAAAGAGGCCTCCAATTGAATTAAGTCAACCAACGAGCGATATTCTTGAAAAGCTGCATTGACTACAAAACGGCGAAACAGTATGTTGTTACAATAATGGTTTATGTTTTAATTTTGTACATTAAAAAATAATAATACAACAGTACCAATTGGATTTTACTGATGAGTGCGGCTGAATTCTTTTATTATTAATGATATTGGTTTGCGTCAGCAGTAGAAATGATACTTAATACAACTTTAAGTATAACTCAGAAGTTAAATAATGTTGCCGGTGAATTTTTCACTTATTTTACAAATTAGTTTTGAATATAATGAGTCAATTTCTGAATAACAATTTAAAAATCAGCATGCATTCCTTGAATTCGACAATCCACGTGCCAATAAATTAATTTAGTCATATATACAATACAATTAGTTTAAAAATTTTAACATATAACGTATTGTTACAGAAGGTTTCCGACAAACGATGGTAGAGACGGTTATTGGTTTGTATCCCGTTTTTTCGAGTAGATCGCGAGGAAGCACTACAACTGCCTAGAAGCACTATCAAATTCTGACTACCGTCCACTGTTGTGGAATGACCACTGTTCTCAGGCCCTAGCTCCTCCTCCAAATTTCTAAGGAATTCGGAGAAACATCACCTAATACCCAGGGCTTACCTGAGCATTAGACCTGTGTGCTGACTCGGCCTTACGATCTGGCTGGTGCCAAGTGCTCGGGCGCTCGGCTGAAAAGCGCTGAGCTCGCGCTAAACGCGCAAGCCACGGGCGTAGACTGGCCACGCTGGACCACGTCCGTAAAAGTATATACAAGCATTGAAACAACAATGCTGGCCACGTTATATATTAGCATAATGTGAGGCAACTTTGTACTTACAGTAAGGACGTTGTTATACTTATGCATGCGATAATGACGTATACGAGGCACTTGATGCATAAGTGATTGTGTACGTAAAATATCGACCTCGAAGCTACGAAATACACGTACACACATGCACACACAGCGTGACATATAATTCTTATGCTGAGAAGCTATGAATGTTTGATTTTTTATTCATAATTTATAGAGATCATTTTATTTTCAAATGGGAATAGAAGTTAAACAAAAAAACTAGCTTTTTATCGATGTAAAGTGAAAAAAATATACGAAAATCACGTCATAAACTACTTAAAAGGGTTAAAGTGTTATTCTATTTATTAAGAGCAGATAAGTTAACTTTTTGTTGTGGTGAGTCAAAGTGACATTGACATTTAATTTCAGCATCAAAGCCAAGAAAGTGTAAGAAACTTATTTTATTGAATGACATCTAAATGCATTGTATTACCTAATGACTTATTTGTGTTCAAAGAAAGTGTTATTTTAGTTTTACTGAATCTAATATTAGATAAATTGTGGCCAAAATATTAGTATTTTTTAAACTACGTATAACTATTTTGTTGAATCAATTGCTCTACGTATGTTTAAAACCCTACTATTAATTCCAAAGTTACTGGAAGACTTTGCAATCAAATATAGACAAAAGCTCAACAAAGACAAAAGCTAAAATTAACTTTTGAGTATTCCAATTTACGCAACAGAATTTGGCTTGGAAATAAATTAGAAGGATTTATTGTAAAACACAACAGTAGTTTTCGTACTTCGTGGCAAATGTTGCCAGGGCTAGCACTAAGTCCGAGAGATTTTTTGTGATTACCTTCATTGAATACGTACCACATGCGAACTAAACATTGCTTACTAAGTGCACACTAACTATCCGAATAAAATGGTGAATAGAACTACCCAAAAAAAAGTTTTCGAGGGTATAAGTAACATTTCAGAAATACTTTATAGTCAAAGAAAAAAAAAAACGGCCCAAAAAGTAAAAAAAAAGTTTGCTACTATGTGTATTTATTATTTATTTAACGTAAGTAGAACTTTGGAGATAAAAAATACTATTGTTACACCTAAACTTT